>NC_140180.1:91800550-91812807 GCF_963971535.1 Notolepis coatsorum
GTAGTGTGGTAGTGAAAGGTTAACCTTCTGTAGTGTGGTAGTGAAAGGTTAACCTTCTGTAGTGTGGTTGTGAAAGGTTAACCTTCTGTAGTGTGGTAGTGAAAGGTTAACGGTATGTAGTGTGGTAGTGAAATGGTTAACCATATGTAGTGTGGTAGTGAAAGGGTTAACGATAGGTTATGTAGATAACCTAGTTATATTAGTATAGGCTAAGCTCCCGCTCTGAGCCTTACGAGATACTCCATATCGCCTGTGATACCTAATGTATCTCCCACGAACAAAAACACATGCACCCCACCTGTATGGGGCCCCGCCCCTTATGGTGGTACCACCCATATAATCATGACTCTGGTCATGACACACCCTTCCTCGCCAAAAACCCGTCCCAGGAAAAGATCCCTCAAGAGGGAACTCAGGGCGCGCAGAGCGGGAGCTTAGCCTATACTAATATAACTAGGTTATCTACATAACCTATCGTTATATTTCGTATGGCATCGCTCCCGCTCTGAGCCTTACGAGATAATGGGGAAGAGCGGGTGCGAGACCCGACAGATGTACCCCCTGAGGACCCGTAAGCCCACATCAAGGGGTGCGGGGAGCCCTGTCACCCCATCCTTCCTAACGAAGGGGGGGCGCAGTCAACTCCACCTGAATGCGAACAAGAGGGAGCCAGAACCCCTTGAACACACCGTACAGGCGGAACCACGTGTGACTCAACACACTGCGGCCCATACCCATACACTCCCGCTACCCGACCAAAGGACGGGAAGCAGGAAAGGCCACAGACCCCAGAACCGCCTGGGAGACAGAACCCCCGGTCATGTCCATGAGGTAAAACCTTACAAAGGGGCCCGGTGAGGACCATGAAGCTGCAGCACAGATGTCCTCCACCGAGGCCCCACCCAGGAGAGCGGCAGAGGCAGCCACCCCACGAGTGGAGTGCGCCCTGACGCCCCCAGGGGGATCCTGCCCAGCCAACGTGTAGCAGAGGGCAATACCCTCGCACAACCAATGGGACAGGCGCTGCTTCGACAGTGCCTTACCAGCACGAGCCCCACCGTAACAGACAAAAAGCTGATCGGTAACCCTGAAGTCCTGAGTACGGCTGAGGTAAAACCCCAAAGCACGGACTGGACATGACAGGTGAAGGCCCGCATCTAACTCACTAGTGTGAGGAGGAGGACGAAAAGCCTGAACCACAATATCCCGGGAGCGGAAGGAACTCCGGATATTCTTAGGCACGAAAGCAGGATTAGGTTGCAGAGTGGCACCGCAATCGGTCCGAAAAGACAGGCACTCTGGACGTACCGAGAGAGCACAGAGCTCACCCACGCGTTTAGCGGAAGTGACAGCCAGTAGGAACGCGGTCTTGAAAGACAGCTGTCCCAACGGCGCCTGCTCGAGCGGCTCAAACGGGGCCAAGGACAACCGACCGAGGACCAATTGAAGATCCCAAGTCGGAGCCAAGGAGCGTTGCACCGGCTTAACGCGTCGAGCGCCAAGCAGGAAACGCTTCACAAGAGGGTGGCTGAACAAGACATTCCCCTCAAATCCCTCATGATAGGAGGATATAGCTGCTGCATATACCCTCACTGTCGAAGCCGACAGACTATCAAGGAGAGACTGGAGATAACCCAGAACAGCATCCAGGGGGCAGGAGACTGGGTCCCAGCCCCCCCCCTTACACCATTCTTGGAACGCACGCCACCTGCCCGCGTAAACCGCGACAGTGGAGGGAGCATGCGCACACCGGATGGTATCAACCACTGCGGGATCCATCCTCTCCAGACTCACCCTCCCACCAGCCACACCACCAGGCGTTGACCCAACACCGGAGGCTGGACAAGCACTCCGTTGTGCTGCGAGAGGGCCGTCGCTGACCACGGAATGACCCAAGGAGGAGCGACCAGAAGCTGGATTAAGACCGGGAACCACACTGACGTGCCCCGGTCCGGCGCGACCAGGATCACCGTCCTGCGCTCCCTCCGTATCCGCTCCAACAGCTGACTCAACAGCTGTACAGGAGGGAAGGCGTACAGAAGACCGGGCGGCCATGGAAAGGTCGAGAAGGCATCCACCCCCAAGGGGGGATGATCCGCTCGACTGAGCGAGAACCACAAGGGGCACTTGTGAGAACGTCGGCACGCAAACAGATCTACCGAGGCCTCCCCGAACCGATCCCAGATCTGTCTGACTATGTCGGGGCGGAGTTCCCACTCGTCGTGACGAGGACCGCCCCGAGACATTATATCCGCCGCCACATTTTCCGTACCAGGAACGTGGAGCGCCCGCAGACTGCGCAGCCTGCGGGATGCCCATAGCAACAGTTTGCGCGCCACCCGGAGCAGGCGGGCGGAACGAGTCCCACCCTGCCTGTTGATATACGCCGCCGCCGTCACATTGTCCGTCCTGATCAAAACATGCTGGCCTACCACCAGGTGGCCGAGCCGTTTGAGGACCAGGAGGACCGCCTTCAACTCCAACACATTGATATGCAGGACAGCTGGGTCGGCATGACCCGTCCAGCTGCCCCCCACTGCGTGGGTCCGAAACGCCCCTCCCCAACCTGTGAGAGAGGCGTCGGTGAAAACCGTGACGTGGGAGCCTCTGCTGCCCATGGGGACCCCAGCGGAGAGGATACCCAGCCTCCCCCAGTGGGCGAGATCCCCCCATATCGACAAAGGAACCGTCAACCGTCTCCCTTTGCCCCACACCGGATCTATTCTCAAAGAGAGAAACCACCTCTGTATCCGCCTCATAAAGAGGAGGCCAAGAGGAACCACCGCGTGGGCCGCCGACATAAGGCCCAGCAGACGCATCACCTGCAGCGCCGTAACCGTCCCTCCCAGACGGAAACCCCCGAGCGCGTGACGGAGATCCCCCCGACGCTGCTCCGAGAGGGTCGCAAGCATGGGCTTCGACCTCAATGTCAAGCCCAAGTACTCCACCTGTTGACTGGGAAGAGGGGTACTCTTCTTCCAATTCACAGCAAAACCCAGGCTGGTGAGGAATTCCACCACCAGTCGAGTATGAGACCTGGCAACCTCCTCTGAACGGCTGAGGAGCAGAATGTCGTCGAGATAGAACAAAACTCGTATCCCCCGACGACGTAAAGGCCCCAGAGCAGCCGCCACGCACTTGGTGAATGTGCGGGGAGCCAGAGAATAACCGAACGGCATTCTGTGGTACTCGTACGCCACGCCCTGAAACAGGAACCGTAGGAACTTCCTGTGAGGAGGGAAAATGGGTATGTGAAAATACGCATCCTTCAGGTCTATGGAGGTGAACCAGTCCCCCCTCCTGACAGCAAGCAGAAGGAGTCGGACGGTCAACATCCTGAATGGTCTCACTACAATCAACCGATTGAACATGGACAGATTCAGTATAGGTCTGACCCCCCCAGTTTTCTTGGGCACCAGAAAATAACGGGAGTAGACGCCCGACATTGCGTCCTCTCTCGGGACCACAACGACGGCCTGCTTCGCCAACAGAGATCGAATCTCGTCGGCCAGGGCTGTCACCGCGCCCGACCCTGACAACAGGGTCGGCACCAAACCTGAGAACGGAGGATGGGGCCGCGCAAACTGCAAAACCAGCCCCGCCTCTAACGTTCTCCTCATCCACCGATTCAAGGGACATTCCCGTCGCCATATGTGAATATAATCCCACAGCGCCCCCGCCGTCAACTGACGCTGGGCCGCAAGGAACAGCAGATAATTGGCCCGGTCCCCCCCGTCGTGCAAAGCACCCAAGGGGGGACCCCGACAGAAAGGGCCGGTTTGATACGGGAGGAGCGGTCATCAAACTTGTGGACACACACTCACCCCCTGAACACCCCTCCAGCACACGCTGAGGAGCCGTTCCGCAGCCAGACACGCAAGGCCTGAGGACCCCATGGGCTCCTACACGCCGAAGCCCTGCAGTGATATTACTACCACTCAAATCACGCCAGCCTCTCCTTTGCAGACCACTGCCGGTTTGACGGGAGTGGGAGGCAACAGCGCGATACCCCGCCTGGCGAGGGCGAAGCCGGGGTAACCCCTGCTGAGCATTCAACAGAAGAGGCACCGAGTCCCCCTGCTGACCACTGAAGCTAGTGGCAGCTGCAACACCAGGTTCCACCCACCCACAACCTGCGGTGTAGGAACCACGCGACGACGGAACATTCTCACGGACAGACCCAGGCTCAGCCATCAACTGGGTGTCAGCCCCTGTCTCCATGAGAAGTGAAGAATGGGGCCGCATACGCTTCAAAGAAGGTTCGCGGCCCGCAGCCAAAGGAGAACGCTCAAAGCCCCGCTTCTGGGGATACCAGAGAGGGGACCGAACGGGGAGCGGGCTGCTCGCGGCAAAATGACGACGGGGTGGTTTACCAACCCCGAAATCACCAAAAATGGCCGATCCCTCGGCCGCCAAGACTGTCGGCCTTGCGAAACCCTGTCGATTCTCCAACCAGGGCACCACTGGCGGGGGAAACATGGCCGCCTGTCGAGGATCTCGCCACAGTCGTTGACGAGACCGTGCTCCCACCCCTGGCTGCACAGCGTGAGGCGGTGTAGGACCCGAATCAAAAACCGCCTGCGCCTCCACAGAACGCCCAAAAAGACTATCTGTGGAAAAAGGAGTCGTGAGGAGAGAAAACCTATCCTCTTCCCCAAGAGGAGACTGCTCCAACCAAAGATGCCTAACAACCAAAGTCGATAGCATCCGAATCCTCCCCGCAGTTATAGCTTGCGACTGAGTCAAGATCTCTATAACACCACAAACATGAATCACGTTCATAGTGTCGGTTGGACTCAAAGACCTACAACCCGACGCCATCTTGGATAGGAAAGTAGCCAGCTGAGCCACAACACTGGCCGCCGCTAAATGCCATCCTGCAGCAGTATACCACTCATCCGTCCATACTGCCACCCTCCGAGCCGACATGCTATCAAGCAACGGCCGGGCGGAACGTCGTTCATCCCCGCCTGGGCACAACAAAGAAGCTACCTGGCTACTTAGCCAAGGTACCCCCGGGCTGCACCCCGTCGTCAGCCCCTTCACCCGCAAAAAAGGTAAATAGAGCTCAGCGAACCCCCCCACACCCACCACCGACTGACCTTCATCAATGAAGGTGGCAAGAGGAGGGAAAAGCGGAATCCCGCGGCGGGGATTATTAGACATTCCAGCGTCAACATCAGTGTTAGCAGAAGAAGCAGCAGTAGCATTAGCATTAGCAGTAGCAATAGCATTAGCGTCAACAGCATGTTCCAGGATCGCCAAGACATCGCCCACTACAGTGGAACGATCGCCAAGCCGCCCCGGCCCTGGTGCCGAAACATACTCCACAGCACGACCAACACCGACATCGACGCCTACTGACACAGACCTCACCTTTGTACAAGCCGACCCGATAGCCAAACCTTGTACGCTGCTCCTCGGTCCGTCGCCGTCAGCCGAGGAACCACCAGCACAGGTCTGCGTCGTCGAAACAAGCTCCGGAGAATCCAGGGAAACACAATCCTCCGGTAAGCCCTCAACATTATTAATCTTCCTTAATCTTTTCATTCCGCTAGCTCGCATAGTGCATAGCATCCAGTGCGCTGGGACGAAAATAGAGGAAGGGTGTGTCATGACCAGAGTCATGATTATATGGGTGGTACCACCATAAGGGGCGGGGCCCCATACAGGTGGGGTGCATGTGTTTTTGTTCGTGGGAGATACATTAGGTATCACAGGCGATATGGAGTATCTCGTAAGGCTCAGAGCGGGAGCGATGCCATACGAAATATAACTGTCTGTAGTGTGGTAGTGAAAGGGTTAACCTTCTGTAGTGTGGTAGTGAAAGGTTATACGTGTCTAATGTGGTAGTGAAAGGGTTAACCGTATGTAGTGTGGTAGTGAAAGGGTTAACCTTCTGTAGTGCGGTAGTGAAATGGTTCACCGTCTGTAGTGTCGTAGTGAAAGGTTAACCTTCTGTAGTGTGGTTGTGAAAGGGTTAACCTTCTGTAGTGTGGTAGTGAACGGTTAACCGTCTGTAGTGTGGTAGTGAAATGGTTAACCTTCTGTAGTGTGATAGTGAAAGGGTTAACCGTCTGTAGTGTGGTAGTGATATGGTTAACCGTATGTAGTGTGGTAGTGATATGGTTAACCGTATGTAGTGTGGTAGTGATATGGTTAACCGTATGTAGTGTGGTTGTGAAAGGATAAACCTTCTGTAGTGCAGTTGTGAAAGGGTTAACCATTTGTCTTGTGGCAGTGAAAGGGTTAACCTTCTGTATTGTCGCAGTGAAAGGGTTAAAGTGAAAAGTGCAAGGTTTGCGCAAAGATTAAAGTAATGGATTCGTATGACTGCGGCATGCAGGCATTTAAAAGATAAATAAATAAAAAATGTAAACCCCATTCTGTAGATTTATCGATGCCATAGTGTCGTTATACTGTAGATTATTTATTGTGAGTATTTGCGCTGCAGTACTGTGCCCACAGCTACGCTGCCCCCAATTAATGTAATGCACTCGTTTGGACACTGCAAGATGGACACACGCTGTGTGCATTCGAAGCAAAAAATATATTATAAATAAATGTATCATATCATATAAAAAACCTGCTGTACTACATTTAGGAAGATCTCAGTAGAGCACATCTGAAGGAACACGCAGACATTATGGGAAATGTGCTTACCATCTTCTCCAGAGGCAGACAAGAATATCAATTTCCTCTCTGTGCATTCAATAGAAGGAAGCAACCTATAGTTTCGCATGCTAGCCTAGCTTAGCACAAACAAATGAGAGTGGATACAGATCAGTTAGCTTAGCTGTTGGCCAAAAACACCTCTCCCAGAGTTTTAAGCTAGGCTAGCTGATCCGCATCCGCGCAGAGGAAATTGGTATCTATCTTCTTGTCTGTTTATGGAGAAGACGGTAAGTGCATTTACCATAATGTCGGTGTTCTTTTCACTACCTTTCACTACCACACACTACAGACGGTTAACCATTTGGTAGAGTGGTAGTGAAAGGGTTAAAGCTGCACTATAGAGGATCGGTGCCCTGTGGCCATGATGAGGTAACGCCACTGTATTTAAACAGGATGGATAGGAGAAGAGTTTCTTCAAGGACACTGTTTTACATTTTGTGACATTTACATTTTATGCTCTAGAAATGAGACTGTAGCCTTTTACGACACTGATCGGATTTCGACACTGGTCATGCAACTGGTCACAGGCAATTTAACTGTGTCTCCTGTTGGCCGGCTTTTCTCTTATTCAGCCCAACTCGGCCTAACTCTGTGATTTAACTGATGAAAAAGTTAATTTAGTACTATATTATGTTATTACATTAGCAAAACTACTGCATGTCGACAAATAAGTGGAGGAACTTGGAGTGTTAATTCAAAGCACTAATTCCCAGACATGACAGGTGATCTATAGGCCTATTCATGTAAGATAATTCATACAATGTTTTGAAGGGACTGTTTATGGAAATTATCAACTCTCCCAAAGCCAGAAAGAGGAGAACCAAGTCTCTACCAGCTTCATAATGTAGGTTGTACCAGTCTCATCAAAATGACAGACTGCATGATTGGCAGAGCGCCCAATAGTATCGTTCAGTTCTGCCCCAGCTGTAGGCAGTGGAGCGGTTAGATTGGATACTTACAGTCGTTGATTGGTCTACGAAAACGCCAAGCTGGTGAACAAACAATTGATTATGGATTAAAAACTACTATCTTTGGGAAAAGGGGGCTTTGGACTGTCCGTGGTGAGTTTTTGGAGAAGATTGGAATTGATTAAGTGCCTCCAGGCGCGTTGCTACCATTTCTTGAGTGAACCGCTTCCCGATTCTGCATACAGTCCCTGTAGCAGTTGGGTTCACACAGCTAGCTAACCGCTTAGCATCATGACACATTTGGCTAGGCTGCTATGGTAGCCTACATCAAGCTAGCGGTTTAGCATCATACACATTTGGCTAGGCTGCTATGGTAGCCTACATCAAGCTAGCGGTTTAGCATCATACACATTTGGCTAGGCTGCTATGGTAGCCTACATCAAGCTAGCGGTTTAGCATCATACACATTTGGCTAGGCTGCTATGGTAGCCTACATCAAGCTAGCGGTTTAGCATCATGACACATTTGGCTAGGCTGCTATGGTAGCCGACATCAAGCTAGCAGTTTAACACCATGACACATTTGGCTAGGCTGCTATGGTAGCCTACATCAAGCTAGCGGTTTAGCATCATGACACATTTGGCTAGGCTGCTATGGTAGCCTACATCAAGCTAGCGGTTTAGCATCATACACGTTTGGCTAGGCTGCTATGGTAGCCTACATCAAGCTAGCGGTTTAACATCATGACACATTTGGCTAGGCTGCTATGGTAGCCTACATCAAGCTAGCGGTTTAGCATCATACACGTTTGGCTAGGCTGCTATGGTAGCCTACATCAAGCTAGCAGTTTAACACCATGACACATTTGGCTAGGCTGCTATGGTAGCCTACATCAAGCTAGCGGTTTAGCATCATGACACATTTGGCTAGGCTGCTATGGTAGCCTACATCAAGCTAGCGGTTTAGCATCATACACGTTTGGCTAGGCTGCTATGGTAGCCTACATCAAGCTAGCAGTTTAGCATCATGACACATTTGGCTAGGCTGCTATGGTAGCCTACATCAAGCTAGCGGTTTAGCATCATACACGTTTGGCTAGGCTGCTATGGTAGCCTACATCAAGCTAGCGGTTTAACATCATGACACATTTGGCTAGGCTGCTATGGTAGCCTACATCAAGCTAGCAGTTTAGCATCATGACACATTTGGCTAGGCTGCTATGGTAGCCTACATCAAGCTAGCAGTTTAGCATCATACACATTTGGCTAGGCTGCTATGGTAGCCTACATCAAGCTAGCAGTTTAACATCATGACACATTTGGCTAGGCTGCTATGGTAGCCTACATCAAGCTAACCGCTTAGCATCATGACACATTTGGCTAGGCTGCTATGGTAGCCTACATCAAGCTAGCGGTTTAGCATCATACACATTTGGCTAGGCTGCTACATCAAGCTAACAGTTTAGCATCACACACACACAGACACACACACACACACACACAGACACACACACACCACACACACAGAGGCATGCAGGCACAGGTGACAAGGATCAAATTCATACATCTACACACAACCCACTCGCCACCAATACCTTGGAGTAATCCAGTGCTATAATGCCTCAGTCAACTCCTCTCTCTCTCTCTCGCGCTCTCTCGCGCTCTCTCGCTCTCTCTCTCTCTCTCTCTCTCTCTCTCTCTCTCTCTCTCTCTCTCTCTCTCTCTCTCTCTCTCTCTCTCTCTCTCTCTCTCTCTCTCTCTCTCTCTCTCCATATCCCTGCTTATTGATTTATGTCTCTCTCCCATCAGCTGGCCCGCCAGGCTGTCATGTCCCCCCCCCCCAATCACTCCAGCCCCTGCCTGGCCGGCTGGCTGGCCGCAAGGCTCGGCCGGGAAAGACTGCCTGGTAATTCAGCCTGGCTGTCATTACTTCCAGCCATGTGACGCAGCAGAATCACTCGCTGGAGGGGCGTGTCGAGGAACATCACTCCAAATCCCCCTCCGGCGGGGGAACCTGTTAAGAAACAAAAGGTTAGCAAGAAGCGGTGCTTTACTGCAGTCATAGAATGAGCTACTGTAGGTAGAACCCCTTTAAAAAAGATTATGTCATATAGCACAAGAAATACACAGACCTACAGTATATAACACATGGTACCCACCTTATATAAGTATGAGTGTTCTATCTGTTTGAGACTGTTCTGCTGTTGTGTGGGACTATCCCTGGTGATATTTTAAGTGTCAAATAAATACAATCAATCAATCAATTAACCCTCTCGTCTCTCCCAAACATATTGCCTATTGTTATACGTGACACAGGTGGAGTCCTGTTTTAAGGGAGGAGGGAGGAGGGTTAATCAAGTAATCAATCAACAAATCAACCAATCAGTCAGGCAATCGGTCAGCCAATCAGTCAGCCAAACAATCATCACATCAATCGGTCGGGTCAATCGATGAATCAGCCAATCACACGTATATATATACTCATAGACGGACACATACGTAGAACCGCAGCACGCGGCGACAGGGACATTCATGCAGGCGAAATATACAATTCTAAGTTACTGTGATGCATACAAAGAGAAACATGTTGTTGTCGGCACTGAACACACAGATATGCACAGGCACACAATCAATCAACACACACACACACACACACACACACACACACACACACACACACACACACACACACACACACACACACACACACACACACATGCAGCCTCAGGTAATCTCTAACCAGGGCTGCCGTCCATCCATCCATCTCTTTTTCTGTCTCTGCCTCTGACTTTGGATTCACTGCAACTCCTAATGAAATGTAGGAGCCCTCTGGCAGAGAGAGAGAGACGAGAGAGAGAGAGAGAGAGAGAGAGAGGAGAGAGAGAGAGAGAGAGAGAGAGAGAGAGAGAGAGAGACAGAGAAAGAGAGAGAGCCGAGAGAGGAGAGAGAGAAGAGAGAGAGAGAGAGAGAGACGAGAGAGAGAGAGAGAGAGAGAGAGAGGGAGAGGGAGAGGGAGAGGGAGAGAGAGAGAGAGAGGCAGAGAGAGAGAGAGAAAACAGGTGAGTGAGTGAGTGATGTGTAATAACGGCGCATTCTCTGCCTCCTTCTCAGAGAGTGGGAGGAAATGTGAAGTTTTCTCCCCTAAACTTCTCCTCTGTGTTGAGAAGAACGCGATGATGATGGATGAGGGAATACGTCGCCGGCAGAGGCCACCATTCCTCATCGGCGGTGCCAATTAAAATGTGACAGGGAGGCGGTTTCCCCCTCGTCGCTGATCAGCGCCTATTGTTTGCTCCGTCTCGTGACGTCCCAGCCAGGAGATGTAATGTCCCATAGGATCGCTCCCACGGTACGGTATGGCGGCGGTGGTGGTGTTTGTGCCCCACGCGTTGCTTCATATATGCACAGGAATAACGAGGGCTCCTTCCTCCTCCTCCCCCCCCCCCCTGTAGATGAAAGGGGGATGTGGTGAGCGGAGGTTTTGAACCCACAGCGTCTGGATAACAACAGAGCAATGCTCTGTAAATAAGACGCATGCAGCCGGCGATGAGGACGGGTCTTGTTATTTATTAGTATTTCTGGTTAGGTGGGATGGGAGAGGAGACGGGAGGGAGGGAGGGAGGGAGGGAGGGAGGGAGGGAGGGAGGGAGGGAGGAAGGAGGGAGGGAGGGAGGGAGGGAGGGAAGAAGAGGAGAAGAAGGATGATGAAGAGCAGTAGAAGGAGGAGATCAATAGACGGAAGAGGAGCAGGAGGTGACAAAGGAGGAGGAAGGTGACAAAGGAGGAGGAAGAGGAGGATGTGACAAAGGAGGAGGAAGAGGAGTAGAAGGAGGAGGAGACGAAGGATGAGGAGGAAGAGGAGGATGTGACAATGGAGGAAGAAGAGGAGTAGAAGGAGGAGGAGACGAAGGATGAGGAGGAAGAGGAGGATGTGACAATGGAGGAGGAAGAGGAGTAGAAGGAGGAGGAGACAAAGGATGAGGAGGAAGAGGAGGAGGTGACAATGGAGGAGGAAGAGGAGTAGAAGGAGGAGAAGAAAGAGTGAGAGGAGGAGGTGACGAAGGATGAGGAGGAAGAGGAGGATGTGACAATGGAGGAGGAAGAGGAGTAGAAGGAGGAGAAGAAAGAGTGAGAGGAGGAGGTGACAAAGTATGAGGAGGAAGAGGAGGAGGTGACCTCTCCCCCTCTCTCTCCCTCTATCTCTCTCTTCTCTCCCTCTTTCTCTCCCTCTCTCTCCCTCTCTCTTTCTCTCGCTCTATCTCCATCTTCTGTCCATCTCCCCTCTCTCTCTCTCTCTCTCTCTCTCTCCCCCCCCCCCTCTCTCTCAGGCCCAGTTGTATAGGAGCGAAATTAGTTTTGCGCGGCTCCACTTTGTTCAGAGTGTGTGTGCGGAGAATATATATGAGTTCAATAAAAAGTAAAAGCTCTTTGCCTCCACTCTGCCGACTACAGATGAAGCACTATAAATATTTAAACGCCGGGTAGCCATTGTATTATTTTTTATTATTTCGCTGAGGGCAGCGCGATGGCAGAAGAGGCGATCCGGTGTTAAATTCTGAATATTATTCATATAGTAATTTGTAGCTACAATACTTCCCCTCCATCTAGCGCTCGCTTGTTTAGAGCTTAGAGCTGTTTTTATTTATTTATTTATTATTATTATTATTATTTTTTT
>NC_140180.1:91813007-91845507 GCF_963971535.1 Notolepis coatsorum
AACTCAGTTATCCAGGTACGGGGAACGGGGCCCAGAATGTGGGACCTATAAACACATTTACAATCAAATAGCATTGTGAGGCTGAACAACAGGACCCATTGACTATGTAAATTAGCAAAAAAAAACGAAACATTTACAGACTTTTTTTTAAATAGCTACAAGCTAAAAGTGATGTTGTGATTTTGCAACCGAGGGTCTCACAGGGCAGGTTGAACGATCCCCCTAAATTGCACAGCTGCACAGACTCTCACAGTGTATTGAGATCGTTACCTTACATTGTTCGTCCTTAGCAGCGGGAGGTAGGTTAAGATCGCCGCGATAACCGGTACATAGTATGTAAGCCTAATTCCTAAACACAAAGCGGTAGTCGTTAGACGGTGGGTGCCCCTCTCTCACCCCCGACATCCATCTCACAGCAGCTTGTTGTGGTGGAGAATCTGCGTTAGCTTAGTGTTATTAACAGGGTTCGCACAAGGTCCTTGAAGTGCTTAAAGTGCTTGATTTTTTACCAAAAAAAGCCAAGGCCTGAAATTCCTTGAAAAAAGCTACTTTTTTAACAAGGTGCTTAAAAAGTCCTTGAAATTCATCAACCATTCGCATTGAAAGTTTTGTTCATCCATGATAAAAAAAAAATTCTGAATCAAGAAATAAATTAGTTTTTATAGTGTAACTAATTGTCGGAAATAGGTTTTACGCCATAAATATTGGATTATTTTTATTAAAAAAAATGCATTTAAAAGTTAATTGTATCCTTAAATGTCCTTTTAAAATGAAAAATAGTCCTTAGAAAAGTACTTGAAAGTCCTTTAATTTCATTTTCTGTGGGAACCCTGCATTAAGACGTCGCCGGGAGACAATGGTCGCTTCAGGCCTCTCTCTGCTCCCAGATCCTTTGACGCTAGTCAGCGTTTCTTTCTCTACTATATAAATCACTCCCTGTCCTGGAATAAGGTTTGGTTTCCTCCGTGTTGGATTGACCCACATTGTGTGGCACATTTTGAAGAGAAAGGATTCCATTTTTAGAACGCAGGTGTTCGGGGGAAAACGGTTCGCCCGCCGGGTGGCGGCGGTGGTGACGCGTGGCGGGATGATGACTTCCGCCTGTGACACCGTCCCTTTGTGGCGAGGCGCGCGGGAAGTGACTTTGCTATTGAGAGGAGCCACTTTCAACCTCGAATACCCCAATGGACCTGTCTCAAACCCTGCCCCCTTTTCTTGATCCTCCAATCACAACTGTCGCTTACCTCGGACAAACCAAGTTTGTCCGAGGTAAGCGACAGTTGTGATTGGAGGATCAAGAAAAGGGGGCAGGGTTTGAGACAGGTCCATTATGACTAGACTAGAGGTTCTCGCTGCCTGCGAACTAGAGGGTATAGAGGAGGATTAATGAGAGGCAACCTGGGTCAGTTGGCAGCAGAACTTATGCTAATTAACTGTTTTTTATTTATTAATTTTTTTAAAGCTGGGGGGGAATTTCATAAGAAGTGATTTTCAATTTCCACACTCAGATATCACACTGAGTGAGAGGATCACTTTAAAGACGGTGACAGATTCCACCCTCTCTCTCTCTCTCTCTCTCTCTCTCTCTCTCTCTCTCTCTCTCTCTCTCTCTCTCTCTCTCTCTCTCTCTCTCTCTCTCTCTCTCTCTCTCTCTCTCTCTCTCTCTCTCTCTCTCTCTCCTCTCTCTCTCCGGGGAATCGTCACGCAGGTGGGATTGGAGATTTTGAAAGAATAGCATTTAGAATATTTATTACTGGTCATTAAAAAGCATAGATTTCTAGAATTCTGAATGGGAATGAAAAGAATATAAGGCAAACACAGAGAGAGAAAAACAAGGTTTGTGTGTCAGGAGTCATTCTTCAGGGGATGACTACAGCAACAACAGTTTCTGATGAAATTCTCCTTGACCAAAATGCCAATAAATCTAATTTCTCACAAACTGTATTCAATATCTGTGTCCATCTTTCCTGATGGAAACATCACACAGCAATGTGTTTTAATAGAAAAAGTCTCTGCTTTGTTTTTGATGTTTACTTGCGACTGTGGCTGACGTATAATATTCGTACAATATTACATCAGCAATCCCTATTCTGTTGTTGATGCCTGGTACGCATATGATTTGTGTGTGTGCATATACAAGCATCTGTGGGGTGTAGGTATGTGCACATGTGATTGCGTGTGTGCGCACGTGTATGTGTATGTGCATTTGTCTGGGGTGCACATGTGTTTGTGTTGGGTGTGTGATCATGCGCATACATGTCCACAGCTGTGTGGCAGGGGCTATTGTCATCTGACACACATGTACTAGTCAACAGAGCGGATGGCTAACTCAAGACTAGAGGAGCATTGATTTGTTTTTCCTCTGATCTACTATCTTTCTGTCTTTTTTCTTTTTTTGTATCCACTTTTTTCTCCCCATTTTCTATTTTTTCTCCCATCCCAATTTCGTGTATCCAATTCTTCCCTCCCCTGTCTTGAACGTTGCTAGACTATGCAGACAGAAGCCTTGCATCACGTGTCCCCCTCCAGTACATGAGGAGGCAGCCTGTCGCATCTTTTCACCGCAGCAGCTCGAACTCTCAGTGGCGAGGAGTAACGCGTGGGAGGCTCACGCTGCCCCCGATACTTCCTGCTTCTGTCGCAACGGCGTCACCCAACCGACCTGCGGGAGTCGCTGTCCACAACGTAAAATCCGCCCACCCCACAGGCTTTCCCACCCTCTAACACTTGCCAATCGTGTTAGTATGAACGACCGGCCAGCCGGTAGGGTAGCAACGCCGAGAGCTGGGCTCGAACCCAGCGTATCCTGCGTTAGAGGCGAGCGCCTTGCCCACTGCGGCAAACAGCCGCCCTTTTCTGTCTTTTTTCTGTGTGTGAGTCTCTCTCTCTACCTCTATCTATCTCTCTTTTTTTCTGTGTGTGAGTCTCTCTCTCTACTCTATCTCTCTTTTTTTCTGTCGTTGCCTCACTTTGTCTCTATTGAATTTTGTTTACTCCCAGGGTAGTTATCTGTGTGATATTCCCAGTGGGATACATTAACTGGTTATTAACTGTTATTTTCCTGTCAGGATGGATATTGATTGTGTGCATACAAGCTCCTTATAATTCTAAATTGGCAGCTAATGTGTAGACTCAGACCTAGAAGTGGCGTGAGATCCAGTTAAATGTTTTCCCTTTTTCCCTTGTAAATCTGCTGAGCCAGTCAGCTGCACACAACTAAGGTGAAGACGTCAGTTAAACACAGCAGGACGAGGAGAGGAGAGGGGTGAGGTGAGGAGAGGAGAGGAGAGGAGAGGAGAGGAGAGGAGAGGGAGGAGAGGAGAGGAGAGGAGAGGAGAGGAGAGGAGAGGAGAGGAGAGGGGAGGGGAGGGGGAGGGGAGGAGAGGGGAGGGGAGGAGAGGAGAGGAGAGGAGAGGAGAGGAGAGGAGAGGGGATGAGAGGAGAGGAGAGGAGAGGAGAGGAGAGGAGAGGAGAGGAGAGGAGAGGAGAGGAGAGGGGAGGAGAGGAGAGGAGAGGAGAGGAGAGGAGAGGGGAGGAGAGGAGAGGAGAGGAGAGGAGAGGGGAGGAGAGGGGAGGGGAGGAGAGGAGAGGAGAGGGGAGGAGAGGAGAGGAGAGGGGGTGAGGAGATAGGAGGAGAGGAGAGGAGATAGGAGGAGACAAGAAGAGATGAGAGGAGAGGAAAAGAGGGGAGGAGTGGGAAAGATACGATGGGGCAGAGTTTAGTAGAGAGAGGAAAGCAGAGGAAAAGATAGGATAGAATAGGAAAGGAGGGGCAAGGAGAGGACATGCAAGAGAGGGAAATGCCGTAAGTGTAGGAGACAAGAGAGGATATTAGAAACGGGGGGGGGGGGGGGGGGGTGCAAGGCAAGGGAATAAGAAAGATGGAAAATAATGGACAAAGTAGAGTGCAATGGGTTGGGACAGGAGGGGGACGGAAGTAAGAGGAATGAAAGGGAAAAAGAGGTAAGTAAAGGGAAGGAAATAGGAAAATAAACTAAAAGAAAAGGAAAAAAAAGGAAAGGTAGACAAAATAAATCTGTAAATGAGCAGGACAAAAGTAAAGGATAGGGATGTAGAAATAGTATGAAACAAAACTAGAGCACAGCAGCACACGCTGAACGGACAACAGACGCGGGAAGGAAGTCATCCATTGTCGAGGTGCAGAAGAGGAAGGAAAGAGATAGAAACACGTGCACACATACACAGAAAGAGAGGGAGAGGGGGATGGAGAGAGAGAGGGAGAGAGAGAGAGAACATCTCATCCAGCCCGTTCAGCAGAAAAATCCTCGGCAGCAGGTCAGGGGGCTCGGAGCCTCAGCGCAGTCGGCGACGGCAACGGTGTGTTCTGATTAGAGGCGCTGCTCTCCTTCTATTATGGGATGTTCAGCACATTATTCCATGTGACTCACCCACGGGCACGGGCGTTTTATGCAGATTAATGTTAGGCCAAGGGATATTTGTCTGCTAACAGTCTCTGGGCAGAGCTCTCCTCCTCGAAGGGCCAGGGGATCGGATCTGCCTCCTCGGGTTTAAACTCGCCTCACTGCCCCGTCTCACAGATAACGTGGAGGACTTTATTAAGGTGGGCTAATGCAGTATTAACTTACTTATTAACGCTTGGGAACCAGTGGCGTGTATTTAACCCTTTCACTGCCACACTACAGAAGGTTAACCCCTTCACTGCCACACTACAGACGGTTAGTGGTAGTGAAAGGTTGTCGTAGTGAAAGGTTAACCGGCTGTAGTGTGGTAGTGAAAGGGTTAACCTTCTGTAGTGTGGTTGTGAAAGGGTTAACCTTCTGTAGTGTGGTAGTGAAAGGTTAACGGTATGTAGTGTGGTTGTGAAAGGGTTAACCTTCTGTAGTGTGGTAGTGAAAGGTTAACGGTATGTAGTGTGGTAGTGAAAGGGTTAACCTTCTGTAGTGTGGTAGTGAAAGGTTATACGTATCTAATGTGGTAGTGAAAGGGTTAACCGTATGTAGTGTGGTAGTGAAAGGGTTAACCTTCTGTAGTGCGGTAGTGAAATGGTTCACCGTCTGTAGTGTCGTAGTGAAAGGTTAACCTTCTGTAGTGTGGTTGTGAAAGGGTTAACCTTCTGTAGTGTGGTAGTGAACGGTTATACCGTCTGTAGTGTGGTAGTGAAATGGTTAACCTTCTGTAGTGTGATAGTGAAAGGGTTAACCGTCTGTAGTGTGGTAGTGATATGGTTAACCGTATGTAGTGTGGTAGTGATATGGTTAACCGTATGTAGTGTGGTAGTGATATGGTTAACCGTATGTAGTGTGGTTGTGAAAGGATAAACCTTCTGTAGTGCAGTTGTGAAAGGGTTAACCATTTGTCTTGTGGCAGTGAAAGGGTTAACCTTCTGTATTGTCGCAGTGAAAGGGTTAAAGTGAAAAGTGCAAGGTTTGCGCAAAGATTAAAGTAATGGATTCGTATGACTGCGGCATGCAGGCATTTAAAAGATAAATAAATAAAAAATGTAAACCCCATTCTGTAGATTTATCGATGCCATAGTGTCGTTATACTGTAGATTATTTATTGTGAGTATTTGCGCTGCAGTACTGTGCCCACAGCTACGCTGCCCCCAATTAATGTAATGCACTCGTTTGGACACTGCAAGATGGACACACGCTGTGTGCATTCGAAGCAAAAAATATATTATAAATAAATGTATCATATCATATAAAAAACCTGCTGTACTACCATTTAGGAAGATCTCAGTAGAGCACATCTGAAGGAACACGCAGACATTATGGGAAATGTGCTTACCATCTTCTCCAGAGGCAGACAAGAATATCAATTTCCTCTCTGTGCATTCAATAGAAGGAAGCAACCTATAGTTTCGCATGCTAGCCTAGCTTAGCACAAACAAATGAGAGTGGATACAGATCAGTTAGCTTAGCTGTTGGCCAAAAACACCTCTCCCAGAGTTTTAAGCTAGGCTAGCTGATCCGCATCCGCGCAGAGGAAATTGGTATCTATCTTCTTGTCTGTTTATGGAGAAGACGGTAAGTGCATTTACCATAATGTCGGTGTTCTTTTCACTACCTTTCACTACCACACACTACAGACGGTTAACCATTTGGTAGAGTGGTAGTGAAAGGGTTAAAGCTGCACTATAGGAGGATCGGTGCCCTGTGGCCATGATGTTGTGCAGAGGTAACGCCACTGTATTTAAACAGGATGGATAGGAGAAGAGTTTCTTCAAGGACACTGTTTTACATTTTGTGACATTTACATTTTATGCTCTAGAAATGAGACTGTAGCCTTTTACGACACTGATCGGATTTTCGACACTGGTCATGCAACTGGTCACAGGCAATTTAACTGTGTCTCCTGTTGGCCGGCTTTTCTCTTATTCAGCCCAACTCGGCCTAACTCTGTGATTTAACTGATGAAAAAGTTAATTTAGTACTATATTATGTTATTACATTAGCAAAACTACTGCATGTCGACAAATAAGTGGAGGAACTTGGAGTGTTAATTCAAAGCACTAATTCCCCAGACATGACAGGTGATCTATAGGCCTATTCATGTAAGATAATTCATACAATGTTTTGAAGGGACTGTTTATGGAAATTATCAACTCTCCCAAAGCCAGAAAGAGGAGAACCAAGTCTCTACCAGCTTCATAATGTAGGTTGTACCAGTCTCATCAAAATGACAGACTGCATGATTGCAGAGCGCCCAATAGTATCGTCAGTTCTGCCCCAGCTGTAGGCAGTGGAGCGGTTAGATTGGATACTTACAGTCGTTGATTGGTCTACGAAAACGCCAAGCTGGTGAACAAACAATTGATTATGGATTAAAAAACTACTATCTTTGGGAAAAGGGGCTTTGGACTGTCCGTGGTGAGTTTTTGGAGAAGATTGGAATTGATTAAGTGCCTCCAGGCGCGTTGCTACCATTTCTTGAGTGAACCGGCTTCCCGATTCTGCATACAGTCCCTGTAGCAGTTGGGTTCACACAGCTAGCTAACCGCTTAGCATCATGACACATTTGGCTAGGCTGCTATGGTAGCCTACATCAAGCTAGCGGTTTAGCATCATACACATTTGGCTAGGCTGCTATGGTAGCCTACATCAAGCTAGCGGTTTAGCATCATACACATTTGGCTAGGCTGCTATGGTAGCCTACATCAAGCTAGCGGTTTTAGCATCATACACATTTGGCTAGGCTGCTATGGTAGCCTACATCAAGCTAGCGGTTTAGCATCATGACACATTTGGCTAGGCTGCTATGGTAGCCTACATCAAGCTAGCAGTTTAACACCATGACACATTTGGGCTAGGCTGCTATGGTAGCCTACATCAAGCTAGCGGTTTAGCACCATGACACATTTGGCTAGGCTGCTATGGTAGCCTACATCAAGCTAGCGGTTTAGCATCATACACGTTTGGCTAGGCTGCTATGGTAGCCTACATCAAGCTAGCGGTTTAACATCATGACACATTTGGCTAGGCTGCTATGGTAGCCTACATCAAGCTAGCGGTTTAGCATCATACACGTTTGGCTAGGCTGCTATGGTAGCCTACATCAAGCTAGCAGTTTTAACACCATGACACATTTGGCTAGGCTGCTATGGTAGCCTACATCAAGCTAGCGGTTTAGCATCATGACACATTTGGCTAGGCTGCTATGGTAGCCTACATCAAGCTAGCGGTTTAGCATCATACACGTTTGGCTAGGCTGCTATGGTAGCCTACATCAAGCTAGCAGTTTAGCATCATGACACATTTGGCTAGGCTGCTATGGTAGCCTACATCAAGCTAGCGGTTTAGCATCATACACGTTTGGCTAGGCTGCTATGGTAGCCTACATCAAGCTAGCGGTTTAACATCATGACACATTTGGCTAGGCTGCTATGGTAGCCTACATCAAGCTAGCAGTTTAGCATCATGACACATTTGGCTAGGCTGCTATGGTAGCCTACATCAAGCTAGCAGTTTAGCATCATACACATTTGGCTAGGCTGCTATGGTAGCCTACATCAAGCTAGCAGTTTAACATCATGACACATTTGGCTAGGCTGCTATGGTAGCCTACATCAAGCTAACCGCTTAGCATCATGACACATTTGGCTAGGCTGCTATGGTAGCCTACATCAAGCTAGCGGTTTAGCATCATACACATTTGGCTAGGCTGCTACATCAAGCTAACAGTTTAGCATCACACACACACAGACACACACACACACACACACAGACACACACACACCACACACACAGAGGCATGCAGGCACAGGTGACAAGGATCAAATTCATACATCTACACACAACCCACTCGCCACCAATACCTTGGAGTAATCCAGTGCTATAATGCCTCAGTCAACTCCTCTCTCTCTCTCTCTCTCGCGCTCTCTCGCTCTCTCCTCTCTCTCTCTCTCTCTCTCTCTCTTCTCTCTCTCTCTCTCTCTCCTCTCTCTCTCTCTCTCTCTCTCTCTCTCTCTCTCTCTCTCTCTCTCTCTCTCTCTCTCTCTCTCTCTCTCGTCTCTCTCTCTCTCTCTCTCCATATCCCTGCTTATTGATTTATGTCTCTCTCCCATCAGCTGGCCCGCCAGGCTGTCATGTCCCCCCCCCCCCAATCACTCCAGCCCCTGCCTGGCCGGCTGGCTGGCCGCAAGGCTCGGCCGGGGAAAGACTGCCTGGTAATTCAGCCTGGCTGTCATTACTTCCAGCCATGTGACGCAGCAGAATCACTCGCTGGAGGGGAGGGGCGTGTCAAGGAACATCACTCCAAATCCCCCTCCGGCGGGGAACCTGTTAAGAAACAAAAGGTTAGCAAGAAGCGGTGCTTTTACTGCAGTCATAGAATGAGCTACTGTAGGTAGAACCCCTTTAAAAAAGATTATGTCATATAGCACAAGAAATACACAGACCTACAGTATATAACACATGGTACCCACCTTATATAAGTATGAGTGTTCTATCTGTTTGAGACTGTTCTGCTGTTGTGTGGGACTATCCCTGGTGATATTTTAAGTGTCAAATAAATACAATCAATCAATCAATTAACCCTCTCGTCTCTCCCAAACATATTGCCTATTGTTATACGTGACACAGGTGGAGTCCTGTTTTAAGGGAGGAGGGAGGAGGGTTAATCAAGTAATCAATCAACAAATCAACCAATCAGTCAGGCAATCGGTCAGCCAATCAGTCAGCCAAACAATCATCACATCAATCGGTCGGGTCAATCGATGAATCAGCCAATCACACGTATATATATACTCATAGACGGACACATACGTAGAACCGCAGCACGCGGCGACAGGGACATTCATGCAGGCGAAATATACAATTCTAAGTTACTGTGATGCATACAAAGAGAAACATGTTGTTGTCGGCACTGAACACACAGATATGCACAGGCACACAATCAATCAACACACACACACACACACACACACACACACACACACACACACACACACACACACACACACACACACACACACACACACACACACACACACACATGCAGCCTCAGGTAATCTCTAACCAGGGCTGCCGTCCATCCATCCATCTCTTTTTCTGTCTCTGCCTCTGACTTTGGATTCACTGCAACTCCTAATGAAATGTAGGAGCCCTCTGGCAGAGAGAGAGAGACGAGAGAGAGAGAGAGAGAGAGAGAGAGAGAGAGAGAGAGAGAGAGAGAGACAGAGACAGAGAAAGAGAGAGAGCCGAGAGAGAGAGAGAAAGAGAGAGAGAGAGAGAGAGAGAGACGAGAGAGAGAGAGAGAGAGAGAGAGAGAGAGAGAGAGAGAGAGAGGGAGAGGGAGAGGGAGAGAGAGAGAGAGAGGCAGAGAGAGAGAGAGAAAACAGGTGAGTGAGTGAGTGATGTGTAATAACGGCGCATTCTCTGCCTCCTTCTCAGAGAGTGGGAGGAAATGTGAAGTTTTCTCCCCTAAACTTCTCCTCTGTGTTGAGAAGAACGCGATGATGATGGATGAGGGAATACGTCGCCGGCAGAGGCCACCATTCCTCATCCGGCGGTGCCAATTAAAATGTGACAGGGAGGCGGTTTCCCCCTCGTCGCTGATCAGCGCCTATTGTTTGCTCCGTCTCGTGACGTCCCAGCCAGGAGATGTAATGTCCCATAGGATCGCTCCCACGGTACGGTATGGCGGCGGTGGTGGTGTTTGTGCCCCACGCGTTGCTTCATATATGCACAGGAATAACGAGGGCTCCTTCCTCCTCCTCCCCCCCCCCCCCCCCCCCCTGTAGATGAAAGGGGGATGTGGTGAGCGGAGGTTTTGAACCCACAGCGTCTGGATAACAACAGAGCAATGCTCTGTAAATAAGACGCATGCAGCCGGCGATGAGGACGGGTCTTGTTATTTATTAGTATTTCTGGTTAGGTGGGATGGGAGAGGAGACGGGAGGGAGGGAGGGAGGGAGGGAGGGAGGAGGGAGGGAGGGAGGGAAGAAGAGGAGAAGAAGGATGATGAAGAGCAGTAGAAGGAGGAGATCAATAGACGGAAGAGGAGCAGGAGGTGACAAAGGAGGAGGAGGTGACAAAGGAGGAGGAAGAGGAGGATGTGACAAAGGAGGAGGAAGAGGAGTAGAAGGAGGAGGAGACGAAGGATGAGGAGGAAGAGGAGGATGTGACAATGGAGGAAGAAGAGGAGTAGAAGGAGGAGGAGACGAAGGATGAGGAGGAAGAGGAGGATGTGACAATGGAGGAGGAAGAGGAGTAGAAGGAGGAGGAGACAAAGGATGAGGAGGAAGAGGAGGAGGTGACAATGGAGGAGGAAGAGGAGTAGAAGGAGGAGAAGAAAGAGTGAGAGGAGGAGGTGACGAAGGATGAGGAGGAAGAGGAGGATGTGACAATGGAGGAGGAAGAGGAGTAGAAGGAGGAGAAGAAAGAGTGAGAGGAGGAGGTGACAAAGTATGAGGAGGAAGAGGAGGAGGTGACCTCTCCCCCTCTCTCTCCCTCTATCTCTCTCTTCTCTCCCTCTTTCTCTCCCTCTCTCTCCCTCTCTCTTTCTCTCGCTCTATCTCCATCTTCTGTCCATCTCCCCTCTCTCTCTCTCTCTCTCTCTCTCCCCCCCCCCTCTCTCTCAGGCCCAGTTGTATAGGAGCGAAATTAGTTTTGCGCGGCTCCACTTTGTTCAGAGTGTGTGTGCGGAGAATATATATGAGTTCAATAAAAAGTAAAAGCTCTTTGCCTCCACTCTGCCGACTACAGATGAAGCACTATAAATATTTAACGCCGGGTAGCCATTGTATTATTTTTTATTATTTCGCTGAGGGCAGCGCGATGGCAGAAGAGGCGATCCGGTGTTAAATTCTGAATATTATTCATATAGTAATTTGTAGCTACAATACTTCCCCTCCATCTAGCGCTCGCTTGTTTAGAGCTTAGAGCTGTTTTTATTTATTTATTTATTATTATTATTTTTTTTTTTTTACTTCGCCATGAATCAATTTCCTCTCGCGCCACGGAACCGAGGTGTCACTTATCAGCGCAAATTGGACTCCGGCAGCAGAGGCGAGCCTTCACGTAACTTAGCACGGAGAGACCGGGTCCAGGGCGGCCAATCCCCCCGACGCCCCCCGTGTTTTACATCCCGCCCGAGGGCCGATAATGCAGTGCACCTATAGCCTCGTACCTCTGCACCGTAAACAGCACGAGGCGCGCCTGATTTATGCCGCTTCATTAGTTCCAGCTGGCCAGGCCCGGCGCACCGCAGGGAGCCGCTGGTAATGAAGGTGTCACCGGCGATGGCTGTTAAGTTGATCGGTTGACCAGCTAATTGGTGAATATAGTGCTGATGAGGGCGTATTGGGATTGTGCTTTGGGATGAGTCCCCACAGACAGATCCGTCGATGTAATAGTGGGATAAATGTATCTGGTCTGTAATCGCTGTTGGGTTTTTTGGGCCGTTTAGATTGATTTTGATCTTTTTTTTTTGCATTGGCAAGAGTTTTTAACTCTAGAAGTCTTTGTAGAGCTTCAAAATAAATGAAACGCAAGATATAGATTTATCAGATATAGTTAGTCCTTGTTTTGAGACAAAACAACATTTGTCAAATCTTGGTTTGCCTTAGAGGGGAACACCACTGAAATAAAACATCTGAATATGTTGTTTCTAGTGCAATTAAAAAAAATTATCTAATTAATTACAGGATTTGTAATTAATTAATCTAATTAATCGCATTTTAATCTCATAACCATTTTAGGCCTGATATTCTATATTCTATAATCATATTTCAAATTGCATGTGTCTGGATGGCAGAATTCAGTACTGTACTGTATCTACAAAACCTTCTGTTTAATCATCTTCCATTTATTCATTTGCTTAGATTTTTCAGGTCTGGTCAATTTTAGCATGGTGTTATTCACAGTCAAAGATAAAAAATTAAAATAAAAATAGAAATTGAATTGATATTCTCCTTTGGTTCATTACAATTTACTCAAGCTTAGTAAGAGACACAGTATTTCTGACACTGGGAATACATTCCTGAGATCCATAGATGTCCCTAGAATCAGATACCAAGAACATGCAAATGGACCATTTAAAAAAAAAGTCTGTAAATGTTTATTCTACATTCTTATGGAATGAATGAGATTAAAAAAATAAAATCATAACGCAATAATTTGCTGTGTAATTAATTTATATAATTAACGCGATAAACTGACAGCCCTAGTTGTTTCCATTAAAACCTTTATTTATTCTCGAAAATGACAATTGAGGTCACCCTCATTTTCAATGTCGTCGAGACTTAGACATTCCAATGCATACATTTTTTACAATATTATAATAATAAATAATAACAACTATCTATATAGCACCCTTCACACATGGACCGCAGCTCAAAGTGCCCCACAGCAAGTAGCACAAAATGAACATAGGCACGAAATCAGCATACAGTCGACAGAATAAAAACAATGTATAAAATGCAGACATAAGAATAGATATAAAAGACAATAAAAGTAGTGCAACGTAGAATGTGCAGACATAAGAATAGGCATAAAATAAGTACAATAAGTACAGTGTTGCTCGAAGGCCTGTGAACCAACCCCCCGGGAACAGCCAGTCCCCCAAACACCCCACACATCAATCCCCACCACATCCCCATCCAAGACACACCACCCCCCCCCCGATAAAGCACATCATGACCGAAGGAAAACAAAAACAGCCCACGTGCCACTCTCACACCGCCGTGCACGGCGACAGGAATGTCACCCGCGCGGGCCGCTCCATCTCCCCCTGGACTAAGACAGTTCAATCGATATGTTTGAACATGAGCTACCCTCTCTCTCCCAAAGCCAGAAACCAGAGAAGAGAGAATCAAACTTGTCATCGAGTATAAAGTCTGGAGCCGCTCCGTTGACATTGAACGAGAGACTGAGTTTGTGGAACAACAGAATGTTTGTCCTGAGCTTCCTTCTATTGTAGTGTTCTCCGTTCTGAAACAGAACATGTGCTGTTGTGGAATATTTTAAAGGAGCCAAGACAGTGAACTGTAGAAATTCAGAGAGTTTATTTTCTGTGGCCACAGAAAAGTATCCTCTGTTTACAATCAGAGACAAGTGTAACACTAGCGTCTGACCAGAAGAGTGAGAAAGAGCTCTGGTCAGACTTACAATTAAATACACCAGCTTGGAATGACAACAAAGATGACAACATGAAAAACAAACATGGGTTTAGGGGTTTTGCCGTATCTGACACAAGATTGATATGAAACAAAAGACAACAAAGAAAAGGACAAGATGACATATTCTGAAAATATGACTCTAAGAAAAGCTGTCCTGGGCCGTGGTCGTTGTTTTAAGAACACTGTCACCCTAGTGTCTGAGCTGTATACTAGTTAACTATATTAAATAGTCAAGGCTGTACAGATAATATGTATTTAACACACACAGAGCTATGAACATGCTGTCTAGTACACTGTACACACTAATAGGCCCAGTAAGCTATACAGATGATTTAATAGGATGAAACATATACTATTTTCCATAACAGTACCTATGAACTCAGAACATCCCCCTGTGTTCCTCTCAGTGCCGTCTATAAAATATTTGTCTATGGAGCAGCTTCAGACTTTAAAGTTGATGAGATCACAAGTTTGAGTTTGGGTGTTGTTCCCCTTTAAATATGTATGACATGATTAATTAAGCCTTAGCACCTTAACACGTTTAAATATTTTAAACCACTTTCACAATGATGGTATGTTAAAAAAGTGTTAAGTGTAAGTGTTTAAAAATGTAAAGCCAATGGAAGTACTGTACATTTTAAATATTTGACCACGTCAACATGCAGAGCGTTTTCATGTACAGAATCTTACTTTGCAAATGAACATTTGCAAACGCTCTGTGGGTTTGTAATATGGTTGCTTCATGTGTTTGTGTGTGTGAGTGTCTGATCTATCTAGCTAGTGAGAGACATAAATAGCTTCAGAAGTGCAATTCAAAGTCAAATGCTTCATAAGTAAGGGTAATATGTCCTTTTAAATACCCCATGAGGCACGCAAACACACACATATGCTATGTGCAACACACACACACAGAGAGACACACACACACAGAGGCACACACACACAGAGACACACACACTAACAGAGACACACACACACACAGACACACACTAACAGAGACACACACAGACACACACACACTAACACACACACACACACTCTAATACTGTATGAACTCAGTATGTGGTGTGAAGCAATTATTCTGCTTGAATCTACTCATTAGTAAAGTAATCGCAGCTTCAAATTAGGTTTTGAATTGTTTGATTTGAAGTCTATTGGTTCCGAAACGGGGTCTATTATTACATTATGTTCAGGATAAAAATCCTATTATATTATATAAGTATTTTCCCGTAATGATACGTATCCTGTCTCTGATTAGTATACAGTCACTAACTGCTGCTTCAATTAGAGGGAGAGAGAGAGAGAGAGAGAGAGAGAGAGAGAGAGAGAGAGAGAGAGAGAGAGAGAGAGAGGGAGAGAGAGAGAGAGAGAGAGAGAGAGAGAGAGAGAGGAGAGAGAGAGAGAGAGACAAGTCCCAACAAACACCTGAATCAACAATGAAAAACTACTGTAACTGTACTACTGAAGTCCCCTCTCCTCCTCCTCCTCCTCCCTCTACTCTTCCGCTTCATCCTTCTTTTACTCCTCCCCCCTTATCCTCATTCATCACCTCCTCCTCGTCCTTCTCCTCCCTCTCCTCCTCCCACCCTTCTTCCTCCTCCTTCTACTCCTCTTCCTCCTCCTTCGTCACCTCCTCCTCCTCTTCCTCCTCATCCTCCATGACCTCCTCCTCCTCTCACTTTGATGGCCGGTCAGTAGTCTCTCTCTCCTTGGTCTTCTGATGTTGCCTTGTGAGCGGCGCAGGCCTTGGCCTCAGATCTTAAGCCCTGTGTCTTTGTGCCAGTGTATCTTCCTTATTCATACCTCTCTGCCACGGGGGAGGAGGAGGAGGAGCCACCGGGTTGAACTGAACTGTCACCGATCTGTCCACGCAGCTGTCAGCGGGGCAGTGGAGGAAGTGTAGCCATGAAGTCACAGGCTGTCACTGAAAAGTTTTGTTGCACTTGCTATTTAGTTAGGCATCCCGAGTCCACCAGCTCAGGACATTTTAAAGTTTAATACCAGAGTAGAACGTCAGAGTACATGAGAAGTAGGGATGTCCTGATACCACTTTCTTTTTGCAGACCGCGCACAAGTGCTGTACTTACATTTGGGTACTTGCCGATACGAGTCCTACTTAATAATACAATGACTTTGAAATGTTTTATTTTCATCAGATGTTCCTCACTTTCTCATAATAACAAATTAAATATGCAACATGACGTGGTTGCGCTGACATTTTAATAACATTTTTAACATTAAATGTTGTGTTTTCCTGAACAAACATGCCACTGGGTTGTAGTATTGGAGTAGTTTTAGGAGTATGAGTACATGAGCACAGTGGGGACCTGGGGGACCTGATACCCAGACTGTAAGGTAAACAACTGCACACTCTTAAAGGTGCTGCAAGTGGTATTTCTTTGTTCAAATAAGTGGTCTACATTTTAAAACAATAGCCCAGTCCCTCCGCTCTGCAGTACACAGAAAATACATTTCCCGGCATCCCGTTCCCACTTTATCCAATCAGGACAGAGAACTGCACAAATCTACAAAACTAGTTTTAAGCAAAATTTGAAACCGGTCAAATAATCTACCAGTGCAGTAACCAGTAAGATTGACAAGATTTTTTGAAATAAGTAAAAAAAAAAATATATCTAGTTCTCTCTCCTGATTGGATAAAGTGGGAAGGGATGCCGGAACATGTATTTTCTGTTTACTGCAGAGCGGAGGGACAGAGAGACCCATGTTACTCTATCTCTATATATATATTTCTCTATCTCTTGCTATCTCCTATCTTTATCTCTCTCTATCTATCTCCCTCTCTCTCTCTCTCTCTCTCTCTATATATATATATATTATATCTATATATCTCTCTACCTCTCCCCCCATATCTCTCTTACTCTCTCTCTATCTCTCTCTCTATATATATATATATCTATATCTTTATCTATCTCTCTCTCTATCTCTCTATCTCTATATCTATATCTATCTTTCTCTATCTTTATCTCTCTCTCTCTATTCTTCTTCAACGTGCCAGCATTTTAAATGTCTAGACAGAGAGACTGTATGAAAATAGCGCAGGAATGCTTGCTAATGTAATCAAAGAATTTGTAAAGAAACACTTTCCCTTCCACAGTAGTATGCACTCTGTGGCTTCCAGTAAGTGGATATACAACTCACTACAATTTAAAAGCGATCAATATTATAAAAAGCTCACTGATGAAATAGACTCCACGCCTAAACCTTGATTTTTCCGTTCTTGATACCCGATGCACATATTCTGATAGTTTAATGTACTGTAGATATTCTAAAAGCCGAAATATTGGTTTTGTGCGTGATATATAGCATGCGCTCCAATGCAGCGTAGCCATTCGTTATGGTGTAATGACTTTAGCTTGTAGTCATGGCTGATGTACTCTTCATTCCAGTGTAACCTAACCATCAGATGCTTGGTACAGACACCGTATAGCATGTACATTTATGGCCATGGCCACATTATATTACCCCCTCCCCCGATACAGCTTAGCCATTACGTTTTCCATGCTGCAATGACTACTGGTTTAACCGCAATTATTTGTGGTTATGGTGGGAAATGGGAATACTTGCATTGGATTTATGCTTTATAGATACACCTGCTATAGCTTAAGCATTCATTTTGCCCACGGTGTAAAGACATTCCTATTAGTTCTGTGCATAGCTGTGGCGAGGCTGCGGTCATTGCTCAGATGAATAGCAGAGCTATTGACTGTTTGTTTCATTGTGGTTTATCGCTGTTGTCACTTGTTTTTAATGAAAGTGGAGGTTTACTGAAAAACAGGGCGATTGATTCACATTGGCACCTCAGCAGGACACAGACTCGCCTTACAGTACTTGCTGTGTGTGTGTGTGTGTGTGTGTGTGTGTGTGTGTGTGTGTGTGTGTGTGTGTGTGTGTGTGTGTGTGTGTGTGTGTGTGTGTGTGTGTGTGTGTGTGTGTGTGTGTGTGTGTGTGTGTGTGTGTGTGTGTGTGTGTGTGTGTGTGTGTGTGTGTGTGTGTGTGGTCACATACAAATGCAAGTATATCTGTGTATGAATAATGTTTCTGTGTAGTGGCTGACCGTTTTGTGTGTGTGTGTTTGGGAGAGGGAGGTAAGGGGTTTTAGATTGTGTGTGTTGTGAAGTTTAGACTTCAGAGAGGGAGAGTAAAGTACAGAAAAAAAGGTACCGTTGGGTACCGGTATCGATTCCCAGGTAAAAAGAAACATTTCCCGAACAGACCCAGTGCGTAGGCCAGATGCAAGCCGCATTTTACAATAAGCCTCTGTGGGGCTGCTTTAAACTTTTTTTTATTATAATCGCACATTTTATCGCAATCGCAATTAGATTATTTCCCCAAATCGTACAGCCCTAGTGTGTGTGTGTGTGTGTGTGTGTGTGTGTGTGTGTGTGTGTGTGTGTGTGTGTGTGTGTGTGTGTGTGTGTGTGTGTGTGTGTGTGTGTGTGTGTGTGTGTGTGTGTGTGTGTGTGTGTGTGTGTGTGTGTGTGTGTGTGTGTGTGTGTGTGTGTGTGTGTGTCTGAGAGATTATGTGTGAGAGAGTATGTGTGAGAGAGAGCAAGATAGTGTCTGTTAATTTGGAATGTGATTGTTAATTCAGTGTGTGTGTGTGTGTGTGTGTGTGTGTGTGTGTGTGTGTGTGTGTGTGTGTGTGTGTGTGTGTGTGTGTGTGTGTGTGTGTGTGTGTGTGTGTGTGTGTGTGTGTGTGTGTGTGTGTGTGTGTGTGTGTGAATTCTGCTACGGTACCATGTGACTCATGGAGACAGAACCATAACTCTGGACTTCTGGTACCGTGTGACTCATGGAGACAGAACCATAACTCTGGACTTCTGGTACCGTGTGACTCATGGAGACAGAACCGTAGTTCTGGTGCCGTGTCGGCAGAACCATAAGAAGGCAAATACCGTGTGATTCACACCTCCAGCCCGGCCCTCCTTGACAGTTAATGAGCTGTCATTTTTCTTCGTCTCTCTCTTCTTTCCTCATCACTCTCTCCTCTCCTCCATCCGTCTACGTCTTTCTTTCTTCTCTTGCTGAATCTACGTGTTCTGTCTTTATTAGAAGGCTGTAAAGTGGACTCTTTCTTTCTCTCTCTCTCTCTCTCTCTCCTTTGCTCCTTCATTGGATCAGATACTCTTTCTTTCTGTCCTCTCTCCTTCATTGGATGGCTATAAAATGAATCACTTTGGAGGACAGAGAGAAGGAGGAGAGAGAGAAGGAGGGAGAGAGAGAAAGAGGGAGAGGATTGTGTCATGCAGCAGCACACTGGAATGTCAAGAAAAGACAAAGTATTATATCCCGCCTGTTCTCTCCAGAGAGAGAGAGAAAGAGAGAGAGAGATTGGGGAAGAGACGTAATAATAAATACTACTCATAATAAATTATTCAAGTTAATGTAGAAGTACTCAGAGAGTGGTTGAAGGTAATCAGAATACATTGATGAGATACAGAAGTGTTACTGTACAGAGACGCAAAGAGAAATATTGTCTCGCTCATAACTAGCTAAACTGGCGTGAAGACTGTGAAGACGTGAAGCGATGCCAGTGAGTTGAACAACAGCATTGTTGTTCAAAAAACATTTGAAAATATAATCTATTCAATATCTATAGGCTACTTCACATTTATGTTGAAGATATACGGGCAATACTGTACACCGCGGATAATGGAGAATTTCTCGCTCGAGTCGCAAACGCTTTCAACTCGAGTGCCGCCCAGTGAGTGAAGCTGCATCTGTTCAATTGACTTTGTCTGCATTCGTGCCGCCTCTACATTTGCGTTTCATGTTGTATTTGAATACAGTTAGGCCGTAAAACGCCATGTAGACGTTCCAACGTGCTACAGTGCGATGATTTATTCCCAATGTAGTCTGTGGCAGTAGGCTATTCTCAGCGTTTTCAGTGCAGTAGCGTAGTCAAGGGCACACACTGTGAGGTTTTGTCCGCTGCTCACCAACTTTCTCTGTCTTCTTTAAGCCTACTGTTAGGAATTCCTCACTCACTCTCTCTAGCCCCCACCCTCTCGTTCTTTACTCTCGTTTACTCTCAGTGGCCACACCTGGACTATTATCAATTACCTCTCGCACCTGTGGTGGCAGGCTAATTAGTTCCCCTGTGGGCTTTAAATACCAGGGCTCTTCCCCTCGTTTCGGCGTGGGGTCGTGTTGTAAACATGCCGTATCATATTCTCAAACATCTAGACTCTTTCGGGAGGTCCTCTGTTCTGCCTATGCTGTATTGATTCTCCGGCGTAGAGATGTATGCTCCAGCCTTCGCCTGCTGTCGCCGTTGCCTGAGAGTGGGACTGGTCTGCGCTCCCTAGACTTCCACGGGAGGCATCCCAGTCATCCACTTCAGACCCCCCGCGCAGCTGTCGTCCTGACGCACATCCAGACCAGCGCCCGGCGTGAGACGAGGTGCAAGCTTTGGCCACCCGTCGCCGTTTGCCTGGAGGGAGACATTGTACTGCGCTCTCTAATCCTCTACGGGAGGTATTCCAGTGTTCCACTCCAGACCAGCGCGCCAGATGCGCTCAAGCCTTCGCCACCTGTCGCCGTTTGCCTGGAGGGAGACACTGTACTGCGCTCTCTAATCCTCTACGGGAGGTATTCCAGTGTTCCACTTCAGACCTTCGAGCTTGGCACGCTCCCCCGACCAGCGCGCAGACGCGCATCTCCTAGACCTTCGGGCTTGGCACGCTCTCCAGTCACCAGCGCGCAACGCGCATCTGCAAGGGCTTGGCACGCTCTCCAGTCACCAGCGCGCAACGCGCATCTTCAAGGGCTTGGCACGCTCTCCAGTCTCCAACGCGCATTTTCCAAAGATCCTCGTGCTTGGCACACTCCTCCTCGCAGACGCACCCCGATGCGTCTCTCGGTTCCGACGCGCACACCAAGGTGTGGCGCGCCACTCTGTTCCTCGGCTCCGACAGCGGCTACCCGGTGGACGACACCCTCGCCACCGCCGCTGTTCCAGCACTCTGTTCCTCGGCTCCGACAGCGGCTACCCGGTGGACGACACCCTCGCCACCGCCACTGTTCCAGCACTCTGTTCCTCGGCTCCGACAGCGGCTACCCGGTGGACGACACCCTCGCCACCGCCGCTGTTCCAGCACTCTGTTCCTCGGCTCCGACAGCGGCTACCCGGTGGACGACACCCTCGCCACCGCCACTGTTCCAGCACTCTGTTCCTCGGCTCGGACAGCCAGCCACCCGGTGGCGATGCCCTCGCCCCGCTGCTGTCCCTGTACCATTACGCATACGCCTGGGTGAGTTTTGATTGTGATGTCACTCACCCAGCGTAATGCCTCTTGCCCCCGTTCCCGCTGCTGTTTCCTGTACCATTACGCATACGCCTGGGTGAGTTTTGATTGTGATGTCACTCACCCAGCGTAATGCCTCTTGCCCCCGTTCCCGCTGCTGTTTCCTGTACCATTACGCATACGCCTGGGTGAGTTTTGATTGTGATGTCACTCACCCAGCGTAATGCTTCTTGCCCCCGTTCCCGCTGCTGTTCCTGTACCATTACGCATACGCCTGGGTGAGTTTTGATTGTGATGTCACTCACCCAGCGTATTGCCTCCATTAGTTCTCACTTAGTTAGTAGTTTGGACATTTCATCTCCCACTCTGTTTTTGTTCTCACTTAGATAGTATTTTTGGACATTACATCTCCCCCTGTGTGTTTGTCACACGAAGATATTATTACTTTGTTTTCTTTGTTTATTTGGACTGTTCTGCATCTGCTCTGTTTGTTCCCTTTTGAATATTAACCCTCTCCTCTGTTCTGCAGAGCGGCCCAGATGTTTTCCCACCAGTCCCCAGTTCCTCCCTGTCCCCAGCCCGCCTCCGCGGGTCTCTGTCCCCAGTTCCTCCCTGTTCCCCAGCCCGCCTCCGCGGGCCTCAGTCCCCTCTGTCCCTAGTTCTCCCCTTTCTAGTTCCACCTAGTTCCTGGTCCCAAGTTCTCCCCTTCTAGTTCCACCTAGTTCCTTGTCCCTAGTTCTCCTAGTCCCCAGTTCTCCTGTTCCCTAGCTCTCCTTGTCCCGACTGTCTGCTCTAGTTCCTCTGTTCCTTTAACCTTCCCCTAGTGTTCCTTTAACCTTCCCCTAGCGTTCCTTTAATGTTTCCCCTAGCGTTCATTAACCTTCCCTTAGTGTTCCCTTTTCCTGCCCGCCTCTTAAAGGCACCTAGTTTTTCCCCTCTTGTTATATTCCTGTATTTGTGTTCTCCCTTAAAGGGACAGTGCCCTTTTCCCTGTCTCTCAATAAATATCTGTTTCTTGGCAAGACCATCATACCTGTCTTGTGTTGTGCGATTGGGGTCGGTTACAAACCATAACACACACCATATCATTGTAATTTTTCTGACTTGTTTATATCTCATGGGTCGAACTAATCTCAACGTAATTGCTTTAAAATACAACATATTGTTTCTTTACCTTTCTGTGAACGTCTAGAAAGGAAACGCGTTGCATTTTGATTTAATTTAGATTTCATTCACAGTCATGACAGCATTTACTGTGACAGCACTTACTGACACGTACTGACATCGTTATGTTAATGCTATTCCTGTAGGGGGAGTGGCTGGGCGGGTCGTAGGGGACTATTGTTCACGCCCAGCCCAAACCGGCAGAAGTGTTCAAATCTGGCCTTTCTTTGAGAGCCGTTTTCTCAGCTTTAATCTCAAAAGACTGTTTCACAAGATTCAAATGAGCACATCTTCTTCAAACATGCTCAGATTTCGACGTACGACACATCATTTGAAAGCTTACATTATGTACTTTCACAATCTGTAATAATCGGGAAAATGGAGACATGTGGCCACAATTGCTGGTCGCGGTTTACCCACCTCTTCTATAGATAGTACTCTAATTACAGCTGAAATACATCATGTGTAAGATCACAGTGTATCTACCTCCACTTAGCAGTATACGCACCTATTCAACCACCACTACGCCACAGCAGCACGCCAAGATACAGACTGCTTGAAATGTCACATCCAGCCTGTATGGCAACGTAGGGGCAGCTTATGCACATCACTGCTGGACAAGCGCAACGATATGGAGAAAGTAACGTGTGATAATGAGACAATTTGGTTGACATGCAATCGAGTTCATCCAATTGTTTTTATTTTACCTCAGACTGCTACAGTCGTTTGCCACAGTCGTCTGCTACAGTCGTCTGCTGTGGCCTGTGGATTGTTCAATGGGCAAATTAAATGGGCCTATCTCAAACTCTGCCCTCTTTTCTTGATCCTCCAATCACAACTGTTGCTTTCCTCAGACAAAGTGAATTACACTGGATGGAGTAGGAGCACAGAGGTTTTATAGAACTGGAGGTACGATGGCAATATGGCCGCCCATTCATTTCAACTTAAGTTGCTCACCCGGTACATACACTGATATACGGAAACCCTGAGAGGCAAGTTCAGCAAACCTCTGACTCATAGAACGTGTGCAGTATGTGTCTCACAGCTGATGGATAGATGTTGTCTGCTCGCACTAGTCAACTGTGCCAAGTTACGGCTCTGTGTGACTTTTCATGATAAAAGTAGCCTACATACAGTAATTAATTAAGTTATTAGAGGACATATTCCATGTTGAAGGTATCTTTAAAAAAAAATTTAAGAGCTGTGTCTTTTGTATGGGCCGTCTATGGGAAAAATGCCTTTCTGGGCCAGAGGGAATTACGCTGCATTCTAAGGTTTGGCCAGCAGGGAGGATCGGCTGAAACCACTGCATGGGGGCAGAGTTAGAGGGACACAAAATGGCCACCACAAAATGTCTACACAGGGACATTGTGACACTGTGTAAAAAGTAAGGATAGTTGCCACCTAGTGTCTTCTACCTGATACAACGCTGACTGTTATTATTATTTCTCCTTTCTTTCCAATTCCATGGATTCATATTCTGTTGTCGTGTGCATTCCAGGAGTAATGCAACCAGCTCACAAATAGCCATTCCAACATGCATCAATGTGGGTGTATCGCAGATAGCTACCCCAGCAGTTCTTAGTGTCTTCTTCTGTATTCCTCTAACGCTTTGATTATTACCTACAGTTGCAGGCAGCCCATAAAAATGCTAATGTACAGGCATGTAGTAATATAAAAAGAATGCTGCAGAAGAGGCTGGATTTGTTACCTGCTTCTATTGGAGGCGTCACAGCTGTTTCGTCAGTCAGGATACTGTGGCCTGGAGCTCAGATAACTGTAGCATAGCCCACCGCAACACTTACGGTATACGCAGATTTATAAACCTAGATCTCAATCACAATCCAGAGAGACTCCGTGGGCAATCTGCGCATGCAGAGTTCGGGAGTAGGTGCGAAAAAGTGACTATAGCTCGGTCGAGATCGTGCCGATCAACTTGGGATTGGTCTCTCCGTGTTCAGGAGACTCAGACGTATAAAAGTCATGTCTCCAGAACCCCACAGCCGTAGCTACAACCACTTAATGTCAAGGCTCTCATCCACATTCATTAATTTTCTCCCCCCGCTCTCTCTCCCATGAGCTCAATGTAATGCGGAAGTGCAGTGGTCTATCCCTTAAAGCTACAGTGTATCAAGACTACATTTCACATGAACCTGTTGCTTCCGGTCACAAAAAGGATGGTGTCATCGTTACATCTCTCCTTGTGGTTTTGTTTGTTTCAAGGAATCAGACGGAAGAGAAGCTGGATAAAACCAACTTTGTTTACTAACAAGTTATGCTAACATGGCGTTTACTGACAAGTTAAGCTAACATGACGTTTTAAGTGTCTGTGCTGTCGGCTGCCAACAGTGGATATATCCCCACACATCTTAATCCACCTTTTGTGACCATGCCCTCTAATTCAAGCTGGAATAGTTTTTGTTTAATGAGAATAGCGCCACCATGAGGCCAGATGACTCAGAATTTCAAGGCCCTTCTTGCTGTGGTAAGGTAAATATATTTGTCAAGTTTGGTAGAAATCAGATCAGGAGGTACACTCATTTGAAAGGTAAAGTTTGGCCTGATGGTGGCGCTAGAGGAAAGTGCCCACAAATGTTTAACTATTTGAATGAAAGCTATTTGAATGATTGCTTTCACAATAAAAAAAAATTATGTTTGGACTGGCATTTGATACCATTGAGCATGACACCCTCCTACACAGGCTGAATCGCATTGGTCTTTGTGACACCACACTTCAATGGTTCAGATCATACCAATAGACACGTTCTTGTCCAAACAAAGGATGCCACTTAATCTCTGAAGCCAATAACAACAGGGGTCCCTCAAGGATTCATTCTTGGACATATCCTCTTTCACACTTTCGTTTTTTTCCCTCTCCAAATCATCCATTGACAAACTGCAACTCATACAAGTCCAAATCAAGGGACCATATCACTCCCATACTGCGCCAGTTACATTGGCTGCCTGTCCCATACAGAATGAACTTTAAGATCCTTCTTATATACAAAACTATATTCACCACCAAGACTCAGCCTATCTCTCTGACCTTCTGTCCACCAACAACCCTGAACGACACCTATTCATAGTACCCATCACATTTAAAGCCTGTTGGAAACAGAGCTTTTAATGACAAGGCCCCCACTCTGTGGAATTCTCTACCTAGAGCGATCACCAACAGCATTCATGCGTTCAATGCCCAACTGATTGGCCCAATCTTTTTGGGTTGGCTGTTGAATGTTTGACCTATGTAAATCACCTTGACGTCCAGCTTGAACAAAAGGCGATATCAAGTATAAATCCATTGATTGATTCGTTGATTGATTGATTGATTGATGGTGGATTGATTGAAAGCCCACAGGGTCACCAAAACCAATAGGGTTCATCCTCTCTAGGGGTCATAAATGTGCCCCGCTAATTTGAAAGGATTTGAATGGAAGTCTGGGTGGTAGTGGTCACGGAAGATCCATAATATCCCACCAACAGTGTGATTCACGGAAATAATTACACAGTATGTAAAGCAACATGGTGGTAACAGCTGCATCAATACATAAGAGGCCATGGATGTCTGCGGTGAGGCTCTGCTTACAGTACTTCTAGGTAATTATTAGGGCTGTCAGTTTATCGCGTTAATTAGATTAATTAATTACACAGCAAATTATTGCGTTAATTAATTTTAAAAATATATTAAAAAAAAATATTTATAAAAAATCTTCTTTTTTGTATCTCATTCATTCCATAATAATGTAGAATAAACATTTACAGACTTTTTTTTCTTTTTTTAAATGGTCCATTTGCTATCTGATTCTAGGGACATTATGGATATGTGTCTGTTACTAGGCTTGAGTAAATTGTAATGAACCAAATGAGAATATCAATACATTTTATTTTTTTTATCTTTGACTGTGAATAACACCATGCTAAAATTGACCAGACCTGAAAAATCTAAGCAAATGAATAAAGGGAAGATGATTAAACAGAAGGTTTTGTAGATACAGTACTGAATTCTGCCATCCGGACACATGCAATTTGAAATATGATTATAGGATATAGAATATCAGGCCTATAGAATGGTTATGCGATTAAAATGCGATTAATCAGATTAATTAATTACAAATCCTGTAATTAATTAGATACATTTTTTTAATCGCCTGACAGCACTAGTAATTATACCAAGCTAACAAGTCTGTTATGTTAAACGTCTACACATAGCAGCTTTAAGAATAATGCCTCTGTAAATGGTAAATGGTGCTTTTATATAGCAGCTTTTATCCAAAGCGCTTTAGAATTTGTTCCTCACATTTGACCCATTCACTAACACATTCACACACAACGACGGTGGAGGCGACCATGCAAGGTGCCAACCTGCTCGCCGGGAGCAGTTAGAGGGGTGTCTTTCTCAAGGAGCTGTGTCTGCCTGGGAGGAGCGGGAATCGAACCGGGAATCTACCGCTCTACCTCCTGAACCACTGTTGCCCCTCTATGCTGTACCTCTATTACACATCCATCTGACACTGGGTATGACTTTGACTTGTGTACGACCTTCACTCAATATGTCAAGGATTTTCTTTTCCTTCATTACAACCAAACCCCCCACGACCCCCCCCCCCCCCCCCCCCCCCAGCCCCCACCCTCCTGTGAGTAATCTCTGGTTTGCCTTAATTAGACGATGGAGATGGAAGTCACGTACAGTAGCGGGAGATGGTAGCTGCAGGCTGTCTCTAATGATTCTTCCTACTTAACTGTACATGTCCACCGCTGGAGTTCTTGTTTACGGGTTAACCCCCAGTGTATGCCTGTTTGTTTGTTTGTGTGTGTGCGTGTGTGTGTGTGTGTGTGTGTGTGTGTGTGTGTGTGTGTGCGTGTGTGCGTGTGCGTGTGCGTGTGTGTGTGTGTGTGTGAGAGATAGAGAAAGAGAAAGAGAAAGAGAGCGTGACTATGCATAGTGACTCAAAATGTGTGTGTATGTGCGTCCATCTGCCTGCATTCATGAGTGTTCATATCTATGTGTATACGGGTGTCTATGTATGCACATGTGCATATCCATTTCTATCTACTCCCCTGTGTGTGTGTGTGTGTGGTGCGTGCGTGCGTGCGTGCGTGTGTGCGTGTGTGTGTGTGTGTGTGTGTGTGTGTGTGTGTGTGTGTGTGTGTGTGTGTGTGTGTGTGTGTGTGTGTGTGTGTGTGTGTGTGTGTGTGTGTGTGTGTGTGTGTGTGTGTGTGTGTGTGTGTGTGTGTGTGTGTGTGTGTGTGTGTGTGTGTGTGTGTGTGTGTGTGTGTGTGTGTGTGTGTGTGTGTGTGTGTGTGTGGCCTACAGCGGCTCTGGGACTGTGTGACAGGGAGAGTAATTGGTCATCAAAATAATCGAGAGCCCTTCCTTCCGTTTTCACAGCTAGCCGCTGGCCATCGGAATTAGAGAATGACAGTACATAGGAATGCTAACTGCAATGTTGTTTGTTTGCGTGTGTGTGTCTGTATGATGATGGATGGATTGATAGATGGATGGATGGATGGAAGATGGAGAGCAACCTTAGTCAGAGATCACTTGAGGCTGTGCGTGTTTGTGTGAGTGAGTGATTGAGTGAGTGTGTGTGTGTGCCTGTAGGTGTGTGTGTGCATGCGTGCGTGTGTGTTTGTTATAAATCCAAGGTTTGGAGATAATCCCTCTTTAATCATATCAACAAAGCAAGCATCAGTTGTGACAAGTCAGAATGACTATGTTTTGCTGCAAATGAAATATCTCATATTGCTGTGGCCAAAAATAATACACGCTCAAGTAGAAGTAGAATCACAGGCTTTTAAATATGTACAACAATGTTACATGACTGAAGCTACTCCAGGACTCAGTAATTAGTCACTTTCTATCTCTGCAGTATCACCATCTTCTCTCATCAGTAGGCCTACCTAACATTGTTGGACGTATATAGGATGGGAGCATCACAATTAGGGATGCCCCGATCACGTTTTTTGCCACCGATACCGATCACTGATCGTCTATGAGTCATATCGGCCGATACACTGCCGATACCGATGGTTTTTGGTTTTCTTATAGAAGCTGGCAGTATTATACTGTAGGTCTAACACAGGCATTCTCAAAGTCCGGTCTAAATGATCTAATCTAATCTTAGACATTAAGTAAAGTGAATAGTACTGGGTGTTGAGCATAACAGTATCTAAGTTAATTTAATTCTGACCATTATAGTCAAAGTATTTTCCTATGACCTGAAACTTATAAGATGTTCTCAGTGTTCAGTTAAGGCTATGAAGCACGATAGCTAATTAGCCAACAGCTGCAAAAACGAATGATGTTCTAAGACATTGATATCAGGAGCTATCTGTAGCTACTGCTAGCCAGCTAGATAACGTTAGACAATGCCTCATGTATTAAACTAAAGTGAATAGTTGACTCTGTCATTTTGTTTAAACAGTAACGTTAGCTAGGTAGCTAACGTTAGCTCACGGAACGATAGCTAGTTAGCCACCACTAGCCAACTACTGCAAAACCGAATGCCAAAATGATGATATCAGACGTTGATATCAGGAGCTATCAGTAGCTAGCCAGCTAGATAACGTTAGACAATGCCTCATGTATTAAACTAAAGTGAATAGTTGACTCTGTCATTTTGTTTAAACAGTAACGTTAGCTAGGTAGCTAACGTTAGCTCACGGAACGATAGCTAGTTAGCCACCACTAGCCAACTACTGCAAAACCGAATGCCAAAATGATGATATCAGACGTTGATATCAGGAGCTATCAGTAGCTAGCCAGCTAGATAACGTTAGACAATGCCTCATGTATTAAACTAAAGTGAATAGTTGACTCTGTCATTTTGTTTAAACAGTAATGTTAGCTAGGTAGCTAACGTTAGCTCACGGAGGTCTCATGCACTCGACTATGCCGGAGCATGTTGACATGGGTCTGGGAGGGGGGGGGGGGCAAGGCGTGCAGCAGCTGCAGCTGTGTGCGAGAGAGAGAAGAGCGAGTGAGAACTCGGCTGAGAATTGGATCATGATTTTCGCGCGTGTCATCGATCGGTTTTCACGATCGGTGAAAATAAAGCATTATTGGAAATTCACCGATCTCATATTTATACTGAATATCGGCCAATACCGATCGCTGGCCGATCGATCGGGGCATCCCTAATCACAATATACTTGTTACTTTACTTCCTCCTACTACCCCTTCTGGCCGTCAACAAGCGATCTCCAGGCATCTCTGCCTTGAGCTGTTCTCTCCAGTTCTCTCCAGTTGGTTCCAGGTCATCTTCATGGTCTTGGTGTCTGCCTCCAGGTACTCTGCGCCAGGTGTTTCTTGGGTGACCCCTTTTCCGCTTGCCCTGCGGGTTCCATGTTAGGGCGTGTCTAATGATGGTACATTCGCAGGGTGTAGCCTATCCAGCGCCATCTGCATATCTTTATTTCTTATTTCAAACTCTGGCAGAGAAGAAACCAGCTGCCCCGAAATAAAGAAAGAGGAAATAAAGAATATACTTGTACCTCAACATTATTTACCTCCTCTATACTACTACACTACTGTCTGTGACAAAGCGAGTTTGCCTGATCCTGCAGTGTCTCGATGTACTCCCTTGGAAGCGGACATGACCGGTTAGCCTTCGGGAGAGGTGTTAGTTGGACAATGCCTAGGCTAATCGGTCATGTCCGCGTCCATTCATTGTGCTAAGCTAGGCTAACATGCAGCCAGATAGCTTTCTACTGAACGCACAGAGAGGAAACTGGTATCTATCTTCTTGTCTCTTTCTGGAGAAGACCGTAAGCTAATTTCCCCAAATGTTGGCTTGTTGCTTTAACCGCCCTAAACAGGTTGCCGTGGTAAAACGGTCAAAACGTGAAACACGAGGTGTTATCAAAATACAACTCCACTTTTCAATCCACAACAGCTTTACGGTTTTCGGTTTGCGCAGGTCGACTTTGTTCCGGCATCGAACACACACAGCCCCCCGGTAGAGAAGACGAGGGGCACTCAATATGAGTTAGCGTTTTAAAACGGATATCTAGTCTACTCCTCGATGGGGCTGACAGGCTGTGCTGTTTGTTCGGCCGTCCTCTCCTTGCCGCTCCTCATTGAGAGTCCACTCCTGTCACGGGGTAATCACATTTGTGTTTGTACAAGCGGGTAATACAGGCCTTCAATGGAGCGGGCGCAACAACCCGAGCGCTGTTTGTTTTAGCCTTGTCGGAAAATGACCTTGGCGCCGGCCGGTTCCTGGTGGTATTGTGTGGAGGTTGTTGTTGTTTGTTTCTCCCGTAACTCCTTTGAAGTAACGTTATTGTCTGTATTGATATTGAACAAGGTTTTATACAGGTTTTTTTTTTTTTTTAAAGGTTCATGGGAGTTAGGAATTGGTTTCCTTTAGTTTTGTTGTTGCGGTATTAAAATGTTAATCCTCTCTTTCTTCTTTCTCTCTCTTCTCCTCTGCAGGTCCTCCTGTAAATGTAACCTGCAACATTTTTATCAACAGTTTTGGGTCCATCGCTGAGACAACAATGGCAAGTTCCCCTTTTTTATTATTATTTCTTTTTTTGCATCATTTTGTTATTACAGTTATACTTGTAATTATGTACTATACTGTTGGTTGGGGCGTGGGTGGGTAATGTGAAAGAAGTGTCACATATTTATGTTCATGTTCCCGTTCATGTTTGCATAATTATGCCTCTAAGGAAACGATTAATGACTTTAATATTCGCCGCGTGCAAAGTTTTTCCTCTGGAAAATTACAAGCCGCGTGAAAGTTTAGCATCTCCCCCGCCTCATTGATTAAGAACATAATTTGCACCATTTGCACAGCGGTGCATTGGTGGTTCTGTCATGACTCATCGTGCCATTTGGAGGCAAGGGAAACATCTATTCTCCCTCGGTGCATAGAAACGTCACTGTTATGAATATGAATCATCAACTGCATAATGTTCAGGGGTGGGAATCTTCGGGGATCTCACGATCGGTTCTTGGGGACACGGTTTGATTCAAACTACATTTTCGATTTCATAATGAATTCTGGATTCAATGCACACATAGATTTGATTCTAGATTGCTGGTCTTGAGTTACTTTTTCCCCATTTGACTGCGGTAGAGTTTAATGAGTCTGAAAGAAAACAAAAGCAGGTATATTACCTTACCAGGTGTATTACCAGATATATTACCAGGTGTATTACCAGATATATTACCATATATATTACCAGGTGTATTACTAGGTGTATTACCTTTCACAGGATATTTCACGAGGTTGTTGGTCCATGTCTTCTGGTCTCTGGTCTCTGGTCCTCATGTTTGCAGCAGGGTATTCACAGAATACTTCACTGATGCGTTCAAGCTGAGGCAGGTTTAATTTAATTGAGCTACTTTTCCTCGTTTAGTAGTCTGGTCACACATTTTCAAAATAAAAGTAATCAATTAGAAGATATGAAAATATGAATCGGTTTTTGGAATTTATTAATAGTTTTTAGATTGGTAGAAGATATAATCATGATTTGTATATGAATATTTAGATTTTTCTCCCAGCCCTAATAATATTGCAACCGAGAATCTGTGATAACCAAAGTGAAATTCCTCATTACTGTGTGTTTGTGTACGGTCGTGTGTGTTTGTGTGTGGGTGTGTGCATGTGCGTGTGTGTGTGTATATATTTGGTTAGAATATTAATCGATTTTGGGAATTTATTAATCGTTTTTGAATTGGTAGAAGATAGAATCATGATTCTTATCTGAATCGATTTGTCCCCCACCCCTAATAATATTGCAACTGAGAATCTATGATAACCAAACTGAAATTCCTCATTACTGTGTGTGTGTGTGTGTGTGTGTGTGTGTGTGTGTGTGTGTGTGTGTGTGTGTGTGTGTGTGTGTGTGTGTGTGTGTGTGTGTGTGTGTGTGTGTGTGTGTGTGTGTGTGTGTGTGTGTGTGTGTGTGTGTGTGTGTGTGCGTGCGTGCGTGCGTGCGTGCGTGCGTGCGTGCGTGGATGGATCCTCATGTGTTTAAGCATCATTCATTGAAAGATTGTATACAGTATATATGTAAAAGACACAGCAATTACATTACAGATGCTTTTGGAAAAGACGATTATGATTATTTGTTGGCACAGAGGCATGTTTGATGGGTAATAGTCTTAAAACAAAGAAAAACTGAGTGTGAGCATGTGGCATTTAAAAAACAAGACAGTGAATGTCCCCAGAGTAAATAAAGATTAAAAACAAGATGAATGAATGTGGACATTCCAGTAGGTTGCCTTGCAATTCTGTACATTATAACATTTTAAATATTCCTTCCCAAGAGGAGAGACCCGAGGATGTCCCTGTATTACCTTAACCCCCCACCCCCACAACCCCCTTCTGCCCTCTTTAATACATGCCAAGTCCCCCATTATACCGCTTGGATGGCGCTGCTCTGAAACTGCTGGCCATCGCGGAACCTCCTCATGCTGAACAAATTCCACATTTTCCAGTATTTTCCTCCC
>NC_140180.1:91850507-91853445 GCF_963971535.1 Notolepis coatsorum
CCCCGTGCTCGCAAGGGTTCCCCCCCCCCCCCCCCCCGATAAGATAAACCCAATGGAAAAACATGCACAACAATAGATCGCTAACGCTGTGGCGTCCTTGACGAAGACGGACAGGAGCACTTGGATTGGTCCCCTGGCGCGGCTCACGTTGACGCCTGTCTGCTCCCGGCTGCCCTTGGGGGGGAAGGACGACGGGATGGGTTAATCGCAGATACGAATTGCATGCATGCATCGCATGTGTGCCGATTGATGACCTCTGAGCAGGTCCTAAATTATTATTACTTTAGATACTTAAGTGCATTCAATAGAAAATACTTCTCTTTTACTCAAGTAGAATTTGAATAGAGGACTTTTACTTTGACCAGAGTACTCATTTATCTGGGTATTTCTACTTTTACTTAAGTAAAGGAACTGTGTGCTTCTTCCACCACTGGCCAGTTCCCACAACGTAAAGATCCTGTGTCCATTTAGAAGGTTAACAAAGAAATTAAAATAAAATAAAATAAAAAGTCTTCCTAGACAAAGCATAGATCAAAGATAGCTGTTCCTCTATCGCGGCCTGTGGAGATCGATGATCAATCCACGTATTGATCGGCATGACTCATTGTCACCATGAAAATATCCATACATCATTTGACATAATCAATCAGGTTCAGCGGATAGATTTCCTAGATGGGATTCAATGAAAGCGGGATTCTGAATCATTTCACTTCTGTCCACAATTCTCCAGGGTCATACCAGTGGTCTAATACTGGGCAACTGCCCTTGAAATATACACAAATGTATTCATCGAATTAATTATCGTTGCTCAATAGCCACTTTCCCAAAAAGCCTTCCGTACAAAAACCTGCACACGTCTGGGAAGGCACTGACATGTGTTGTTATTATGAGCAGCCATTGGTCGGAAGCTTAACAAGGATTATGGGTATCATCGTCGTTGTCATGGAAATATGTACAGTAAAATGATGGAGGCTGAAACATTCCTAATCAATGAGCATTACTGGGAACGTACCGAGCCGTTTTCCTCCCCAGGGGAGCGTGCAGTTCTGTCACCGTGATGAGGGGCGTATCGGGAAGCGAGCGATGTATCACCGTGGACACGTTCCGTGAGCACCGGCACCACAGAGTCCACCGCCTCACCGTCGCTCTGTGAATTAATCCGATGTTACACTACACATCAGAACCAATGCTCGTGATCAAACCCCCCCCCACAGAAACACCGTTCCCATTATGAGAAGAGGCCGACCAGAGGGTAGTAGTACTGAATCACAGTGGTACAGTGATCGTGGTCAGTGTGTGTATCTCCAGCAGCCCCCCCCCCCCCCCCCCACACACACACACACACACACACAGACACACACACAAGGGGGTAGTATCAGTGCCTTCCACCCAGGCAACACGCAGCACAGTGATAGATGGAGACGGGAGAATGGCGCAGTGGTTGTCCCTCATCTCCCATGGTACATGGTTTTATTCCTGTTTCAGCAGCACACTCTTCTATCTCTCTCTCCCTCCCTCTCTGTCTTTGGTCTCTTTATCTTTCTCTCCTGCTGGTCCTCTTCCTCTGAACTGCTCTTTCCCTCCTGACTCTCCTAACTCTTTGTCTTCATCTCTCTCTCTCTCTCTGTCTCTCTCTCTCTTGTTCCCGCTCTCTTTTTGTTCATCCCTGGTTTCCTGAATTTTTTATTTTCTCTCGGTCAAGTCTTTATCTTGTTCGCTCTCTCTCTATCCCTCGTCTTCCTCTCACCCCCTCTCTCTCTCCCTCTTCTTCCCTCTCATACACCCTCTCTCTCTCTCTCTCTCTCTCTCTCTCTCTCTCTCTCTCTCTCTCTCTCTCTCTCTCTCTCTCTCTCTCTCTCTTCTCTCTCTCTCTCTCTCTCTCTCTCTCTCTCTCTATATATATATATATTAGTGCTGTCAGGCGATTCAAAAAATTAATCTAATTAATCACATTTTAACCGCATAACCATTTTATGCCTGATATTCTATATTCTATAATCATATTTCAAATTGCATGTGTCCGGATGGCAGAATTCAGTACTGTACAAAACCTTCTGTTTAATCATCTTCCATCTATTAATTTGCTTAGATTTTTCAGGTCTGGTCAATTTGAGCATGGTGTTATTCACAGTCAAAGATAAAAAAAAATAATTATTGATATTCTCATTTGGTTCATTACAATTGACTCAAAATAAGATTTTCATTCAATCAATCACAGCGCAGATTGATTGATTGAATGAAAATGTTATTAACAGATTGCAGAATGGGTACAATACAGTACGGCTCAATACACACAATTGTTAAGGGCATGCAGATCAGAGAAAGACTTTTGTCTTGTTTACATCAGGATCCCCATTTTCAATTAATCATAATTATGACATAGACGACATACAGATAAACAGTACTGTTACATCCAGACATTTATGACATACAAGATATACAAATATACAGTACTGTTTAAGAGACAGAGGGTTAGATCCACAAGGAATGGTTTGCACTGTGCTAATTGCACCCTGATTGATTGAATGAAAATTGTATTAACAGATTGCAGAATGGGTACAATACAGTAAGGCTCATACACACAATTGTTAAGGGCATGCAGATCAGAGAAAGACTTTCGTCTTGTTTACATCAGGGTCCCCCATTTTCAATTGTAAGTAAGGGTGCAACTTGCACCGTGCAATCCATTCTTTGTGGATCTAGCCCACAGTATTTCTGACACTGGGAATACATTCCCTGAGATTCATAGATGTCCCTAGAATCAGATACCAAGAACATGCAAATGGACCATATTAAAAAAAAGTCTGTAAATGTGTATTCTACATTCTCATGGAATGAATGAGATACAAAAAAAAATTATATAAAAAAAAGAAATTAAAAAAAAAAATTTGTAATTAATTTTTAGTTAATTTTCATAACGCGATAATTTGCTGTGTAA
>NC_140180.1:91853645-91866145 GCF_963971535.1 Notolepis coatsorum
CATCCATCCCTCCTCTCCCTCATCTCCCTCCTTCATACCCTCCTCTCCATCCATCCCTCCTTCATCCCCTCCTCTCCATCCTCCCGTCCTCTCCATCCATCTCTCCTCTCCCTCCTTCATCCCCTCCTCTCCATCCTCCCCTCCTCTCCCTCCTCTCCCTCCTGCATCCCCTCCTCTCCATCCTCCCCTCCTCTCCCTCCTCTCCCTCCTGCATACCCACCTCTCCATACATCCCTCCTCTCCCTCCTCTCCCTCCTTCATACCCTCCTCTCCATCCATCCCTCCTCTCCCTCCTCTCCCTCCTTCATACCCTCCTCTCCATCCATCCCTCCTCTCCCTCCTCTCCCTCCTTCATACCCTCCTCTCCATCCATTTCTCCTCTCCCTCCTCTCCCTCCTTCATACCCTCCTCTCCATCCATCCCTCCTCTCCCTCCTTCATCCCCTCCTCTCCATCCTCCCCTCCTCTCCCTCCGCTCCCTCCTTCATACCCTCCTCTCCATCCATCCCTCCTCCCTCCGCTCCCTCCTTCATACCCTCCTCTCCCTCCATCCCTCCTCTCCATCCATCCCTCCTCTCCCTCCTCTCCCTCCTTCATACCCTCCTCTCCATCCATCCCTCCTCTCCCTCCGCTCCCTCCTTCATACCCTCCTCTCCCTCCTCTCCCTCCTTCATACCTTCCTCTCCCTCCTCTCCATATATCCCTCCTTTATCCACGGCAGTAGATTCTCCCCCGGCGTCGGAGGCCTCCATCCGTTCCTCGGCCGTACTTCATCCCTCTCCCTTCGTGCCACCGAGACATCCTGTCCCCGCCTCTCGGAGAGTTATAGCTGCCTCGAGCTGCCCCCCAACGCCCCCCACCCCACCCCCCACCCCCCCTACCCCCTGTGCTTTATTGCTTCTGCTTCGGGGCAAATGAGAAAATACTGGTGCATTCCCACAACAGCCGTAGTAATCTACTCCGCCCCCCTGCGTTAGTATTCCAGGACTGTATTTGATCCGTTATCAAACCGAAGGTTTTCCGCACGTGACTGGTCCGAGACGAGTGGGGGGGGCCGTTTTTATGAACAGTCGAGGAGAGAAGGATGAAGTGGGGGAGAGGAAGGGGCTCTGGGTTTTCTTCATCAGTTTTTTGTTGATACTTGACATTATCAAAATGAATCCCTCCATAGATCGGTTTGATCCTCGAGAAAAGGCAGCTTGATATTAAACCCGCTCCCCATGTAGATTCCGATTGGGTGTGTGGGGGGGGGGGGGGGGGGTTTGCAGCTCTCGTAAACATTGTGTGCTTTGCATTTGATGTTTAGCACTCTGCGGTGGCGCACGACGGGGAACTGTGACCGGCGCTCGCGTTTGGCTCCGAGATCAAAGCACACGGTCGAACGTCGTTTTAACACATGTGAGAAACTCTGTGCTATTTCCCCATGTCAGAGTTCACTTACAAACAGTGCCAGCAGCGTTGAAATCGCTGTTTTGAAATAGCTACTCCTGTGGCAGCCATTGTAGAAGTCTCTCCTCACCATCCATGCACAAGGGAAGGGGGGGGGGGGAGCATTAATTGGACTGGAGGAAATATATACCAATATATACCAATTGTATTCTAAAATACTGCATGATATTATTAGCAACACATAATTACATCAATCCACTTTGTTTTGTTTCTAGAAAAGGTCAAATACACTTACCTTCATAGGGTACTACACAAATGGATAGTGTGCATAGAATGCATAGTAAGTAACAAGACTACATTCTAAAGGGGCATAATTGGACAGGAGGAAATATATATATATTTCCTCCTGCGCAATTATGCCCCTATATATATACCAATTATATTCTAAAATATTGCATGATGATTGCATGTAAGTAACAAGACTACATGGTCCATCAAGGCCTCAGTCTCCCCTGCTGCCTTCAAGGCCTGCAGCCTTAAAACCCACTTATTTTACTCTGCCTTCCACTAGGGCCTGTTTTTGAATCTGCTCCTATGTTTTATGTTTTTTATTTTATTTTATTAATTTGAATATTTTCATGTTTTAAACCTTTTATTTAATTTTTTATTTAATTTTCCTTCTGCTGTGAAGCACCTTGAGAGCTCACTGAGTTTAAAGTGTGCTATATCAATTAAATCTATTATTATTACATTCTAAAGACGTGTCACAGCAAGGCTTCTCCGATGCATTTTCTACGAGACAGTATATTTGAAGGCAGTATCTTGACTCGACCTACTTCACATTTACTGTACATTTCAGCATCATAACAGCCCACATAAAAACGGATAATTTCTACAATGGTTACATCTCATGTTTACATATACTATTTATCACATTTACGGTAAATTTCAGCATCATGACAGCCCACATGACAATTTCTACAATGGTTACATCTACTACGTATATCGTTTTTGTTTGTGTGTACTATAGTATATCGCCTTACTGTAAATGGCTGCGTCATGACAGCCCACATAAAAATGGATAATTTCTACAATGGCTGCATCTATATAATGTCTAGTTTGTGTGTACTATAGTATATCGCATTTATAGTAAATTTCAGCGCCATGACAGACCCTCGCAACAAACGTGCCGATGCAGCAAATTGCATGTTCTTGATCTGCATGTTTAGCTGTGGGTGTCTTCAGTTAGTCATACAGAATCACACAGGAGGGCCTGAGGTCAGCGATAAACCCATGTGCTGCACTGCACATCACAATACCTTCTGACAACTCTTTGTCTTTTTTTACTAGCCTTTGGCTAGTGTTCTTCAGTCTGGACTAGTGTTAACTAAGCCTTCGGCTAGTGTTCTTCAGTCTAAACTAGTGTTAAGTTAGCTTCACAGGACAGAAATAAACAGGGGGGGGGGGGCAAATAGAGATCGTATGGAGATGGCAGCTGAACCGTTCCGTGGGGCTATAGAGTTCCCAAATCCACTCCATCCTTTGCTTGTATGGTATGACTTGAATAGACGCAATGGATGTTCCTACTTCAGTGTGATGTAACTATGTGAGAGGGGGTGACTGCCTCTGGCGCTGAAGCTGCCTCACTAAGCCATTTCTCCACGCATTTATTTCGTTTAGCAATAGAAATACATCAAACCAACAATAAATAATATCATAGAGAAGAAGACAGTATATGGCATATTAATACAGTATATTCCACTATACAATAGCTATATCCGCGGTGATCGGTTTAGGTCTTATTTATTTATTTTGCAGTGTGTGTGTGTGTAATGGTCACGATGCCTCATTGAGTCAGGACTATAAATGCAAAGCGTAATTGTTAATGATACAAATATTGACGTATTTATTATCATTATAATTATTGAATTCCACGGATGTCTGTAGTATTGGCAATCCCCAATGACTTGTCCCAGAGAAAGCTGTTGAAAACAGGGGCGCAAATTTATTTACAATACAGTACGAAGCCGTTCAAGAATGCCGAATCAGTATGTAAATCAAGTTATAAAGGAATTCCTTGGTAACTTTTACGTATGTCCATTTGAGAATGAGGACCATTGTGTCTTACCTTCTCTTGAGAAGTTTTTTGCTTTGTTTTTTACTTTTATTTAACCATGATAATCATATTGATATGTCCACATAAACATTAACATTAAAACAAACTTAAATAAAAACAAGATAGTAAGAGCACACAAATACAAAACATTTCAATGAAAACAGACAATATTAAAAACATGAGGACTCCATGGCAAGAAGGCATCCAATTCTAAAATGATCAATTCCAATGAGGGACTCCAGCTTCAAATCCTCTTGTAACAGGTTCCAGGAGAACGGAGCAGCATAGCTGAACGCATGTTTCCCAAATTCAGTTCTGACAGTGGGAACATTATTTGAGATATCATTTTGTGATCTCAGATTGTAATTTCCACCTCTTGGTTGAATGAGTAAAGTGCTTATGTAAGCTGGTAGCTGCCCCTGGGTGGCTTTGTATACAAACAAATACCAATGTATGTCTTTGTATGGCCAGGTATGACTGACAATTCATACAATACACAGTGATGTATGAGGGATGAGCTGTTTGTTACAAATCGTAAAGCAGCATGATCAATTGTGGATTTCACGATTTAAATCAGTGTTAATTGTACATCAAGATTCATAACCAGCTAGTATTACTCAGTTGCGTTTTGGGAAATCACAACATGATTTGCAGACTTCTGGTTGGGCAGTCAGAGTTTCGGTTTTGAATTGTGGACTACCTAACGTAAACGCTAGGGTTTTCTATTGGAAACAACTTTGTGTTGCTAAAGGCACATCGATCTCAATTAAAACCACAAACTGCATGAAAGCACTTGTGACTCACACACATCCTGGAAAGGCCACTAGAGACATGTGTGTGGGCTACATGCCACACGTCCTTCATTCATTGGGGGGAAATATTTATTACCAACGATAGACCTGTTCGCTGTCCACGTCAGACTCAGTCAATCAATCCATGCCAAAGCTAGATTATGTAAAAGGTGAAAGACTCACAACGTGTTGATTTGGCAAAATGACATCCAGCCGTTGATCTTTGCTGAATGTCTTCCCATCTTCTCTATCTCCCATTCCTCCTCTCTCTCTCTCTCTCTCTCTCTCTCTCTCTCTCTCTCTCTCTCTCGCTCTCTCTCTCTCTCTACCGGACTTCCCGGTAGCAAAAAATCAATAAAAGCCTACAAAAACATAACTTGTCCGAAACAATAAACATGACTTCACAGGACATAGTAATAACAATAACAACGATAATGACAATGGAAACAACTAAAATAATAAAACGGAATACAAAAATAAAATTTGCACCCGGGATCAGCACACAGGATCAGCACCCCGACTCCGCTTCGCCGCTAAATCATGGCCTTCACTTTCTCAGCCGCCGGATACTATGTTTTTTAAGAATCAGGGACTCAGATCGCTGAGGTGGTGCGTTTCGCAGCTAAGGCATCACTTCAAGGAACATTCCTCTGAAAACGCTGTTCAACATTCCAACTCTCCGAGTCTCACGCCATGTACCGTCGACACAGACTATAGAGCTATATCTATAAGGACTGTGGTACGATCGTACTGTACTATGCTTCTGTCCCTTCTATATAATGGGGCGACAGTGGCTCAGGAGGTAGAGCAGTCATCTGGTAATCTGGAGGTTCCCGGTTCGATTCCCGCTCCTCCCGGGCAGCGTGTCGAAGTGTCCTTGAGCAAGACACTTAACCCCTAATTGCTCCCGATGTGCAGGTTGGCACCTTGCATGGTTGCCTCTGCAGTCAATGTGTGAGTGAATGGGTAAAATGTGAGGAACAAATTGTAAAGGAGTCTTAATTTTGTTAAGAATATAGGACAGCCATGTATAATCATTATGCTTCAGTCTGTACCTTTTCAGTCACTGTCAAATCAAATATTGTTAAATGATTGTGCATATTGTATTGTGTGAGATGATTACTGAATAAACTACTACTACTACTACTACTACTACTACTACTACTACTACTACTACTACTACTACTACTACTACTACTACTACTATTACTTCTACTACTACTACTACTACTACTACTACTACTACTACTACTACTACTACTACTACTACTACTACTACTACTACTGCTATTAAAGCGCTTTGGATAAAAGCGCTATATAAATGCAGCCATTTGCCATTTATAATGTATAGAAGCTCCTCCATAGCAGTGCCATGGTGAGAATCGTAAGTTACTAGGCAACAGCCGTGGGGCAGGAATAGTGTGCAGACGGGTCAACGTTCTACATGTGTGCTTGGCTGCGGGTGTTCCTCTCGTTAGTCACACAGCAGCACACAGAGGCAGGCCTGAGGTCAGCGCAGAGCCGCCATCCTCACATCAACGTGGATTCTGACAGCCCCGTTGTTACGGCAACTGCCGCCGCTACACTCTGCTATGAGTGTTCGACATCAGCTGGTTCACATGCGGGGGGGGGTGTTGAAGTGTAGCCATATCCTTCTGTAGTTAATTAGGGGGGCTGGATGTCATAATTAGGTTTAACAAGGGGGAGGGGGGGAGGCCGTTCCCCCCGCATTCCCTCCTCAAACCACCCCATGGCTATTTAAATAATGATGTTGCTATGGTAATGTAGATTCCGCTATACTATCACTGCAAAGAATAAGTGTGGTTTGTGATTTTATCCTGCAGTCGGACGTAATAAGGTGTCAGGAGATTTCATCTGCTCGATGACAACGTGATTATTTTATGGGATAACTTCATAGTGTTGATATGGATCCTTTAATTCTTGCCTTGATGACATATAAGGTCAGACCTTGTTACAATTCTATCTATCTATCTATCTATCTATCTATCTATCTATCTATCTATCTATCTATCTATCTATCTATCTATCTATCTATCTATCTATCTATCTATCTATCTATCTATCTATCTATCTATCTATCTATCTATCTATCTATCTATCTATCTATCTGATGTTACGCATTTAGAGTTTTACCTCACGCATGTGGAGTCTATCTATCTATCTATCTATCTATCTATCTATCTATCTATCTATCTATCTATCTATCTATCTATCTATCTATCTATCTATCTATCTATCTATCTATCTATCTATCTATCTATCTATCTATCTATCTATCTATCTATCTATATATATATCTATCTATCTATCTATCTATCTATCTATCTATCTATCTATCTATCTATCTATCTATCTATCTATCTATCTATCTATCTATCTATCTATCTATCTATCTATCTATCTATCTATCTATCTATCTATCTATTTATCTATCTGATGTTACAGTATATACATGCACGCATTTTCAAAATGCCTACCAGCGCTGGATACTGTCTACCATGGAACACTGAGGTTTATTACATATTTTAAAGCCCTTACTCAACATTGCTCTTTGTATGCTCTGGTTGGATGGTCTGCCTTGTCCACCTGTATATTTTACAATTGGCATAATATTTATTATTATTATTATTATTATTTTTTTTTAAATGTTCTATAATCTTCTCCCATCCCCCAATTTTTTGTCGTTATGCCAATTCCATTCCTGGACGTTGCGCGCATTGCCCTACTGTCGGTCTGGGGAGGGTGTAGAACTACCACATGCTGCCCTACCGTCGGTCTGGGGAGGGTGTAGAACTACCACATGCTGCCCTATTGTAGGTCTGGGGAGGGTGTAGAACTACCACATGCTGCCCTACTGTCGGTCTGGGGAGGGTGTAGAACTACCACATGCTGCCCTACTGTCGGTCTGGGGAGGGTGTAGAACTACCACATGCTGCCCTACTGTCGGTCTGGGGAGGGTGTAGACTACCACATGCTGCCCTACTGTCGGTCTGGGGAGGGTGTAGACTAACACATGCTGCCCTACTGTCGGTCTGGGGAGGGTGTAGACATACCACATGCTGCCCTACTGTCGGTCTAGGGGGGTGTAGACCTACCACATGCTGCCCTACTGTCGGTCTGGGGAGGGTGTAGACTACCACATGCTGCCCTACTGTCGGTCTGGGGAGGGTGTAGACTACCACATGCTGCCCTACTGTCGGTCTGGGGAGGGTGTAGACTACCACATGCTGCCCTACTGTCGGTCTAGGGAGGGTGTAGAACTACCACATGCTGCCCTACTGTCAGTCTGGGGAGGGTGTAGACTACCACATGCTGCCCTACTGTCAGTCTGGGGAGGGTGTAGACTACCACATGCTGCCCTACTGTCAGTCTGGGGAGGGTGTAGACTACCACATGCTGCCCTAATGTTAGTCTGGGGAGGGTGCAGACTACCACATGCTGCCCTAATGTTAGTCTGGGGAGGGTGTAGAACTACCACATGCTGCCCCACTGTCGGTATGGGGAGGGTGTAGACTACCACATGCTGCCCTAATGTTAGTCTGGGGAGGGTGCAGACTACCACATGCTGCCCTAATGTTAGTCTGGGGAGGGTGTAGACTACCACATGCTGCCCTACTGTAGGTCTGGGGAGGGTGTAGACTACCACATGCTGCCCTACTGTCGGTCTGGGGAGGGTGTAGACTACCACATGCTGCCCTACTGTCGGTCTGGGGAGGGTGTAGAACTACCACATGCTGCCCTACTGTCGGTCTGGGGAGGGTGTAGAACTACCACATGCTGCCCTACTGTCGGTCTGGGGAGGGTGTAGACTACCACATGCTGCCCTACTGTCGGTCTGGGGAGGGTGTAGACTACCACATGCTGCCCTACTGTCGGTCTGGGGAGGGTGTAGACTACCACATGCTGCCCTACTGTCGGTCTAGGGAGGGTGTAGAACTACCACATGCTGCCCTACTGTCAGTCTGGGGAGGGTGTAGACTACCACATGCTGCCCTACTGTCAGTCTGGGGAGGGTGTAGACTACCACATGCTGCCCTACTGTCAGTCTGGGGAGGGTGTAGACTACCACATGCTGCCCTAATGTTAGTCTGGGGAGGGTGCAGACTACCACATGCTGCCCTAATGTTAGTCTGGGGAGGGTGTAGAACTACCACATGCTGCCCCACTGTCGGTATGGGGAGGGTGTAGACTACCACATGCTGCCCTAATGTTAGTCTGGGGAGGGTGCAGACTACCACATGCTGCCCTAATGTTAGTCTGGGGAGGGTGTAGACTACCACATGCTGCCCTACTGTAGGTCTGGGGAGGGTGTAGACTACCACATGCTGCCCTACTGTCGGTCTGGGGAGGGTGTAGACTACCACATGCTGCCCTACTGTCGGTCTGGGGAGGGTGTAGAACTACCACATGCTGCCCTACTGTCGGTCTGGGGAGGGTGTAGAACTACCACATGCTGCCCTACTGTCGGTCTGGGGAGGGTGTAGACTACCACATGCTGCCCTACTGTCGGTCTGGGGAGGGTGTAGACTACCACATGCTGCCCTACTGTCGGTCTGGGGAGGGTGTAGACTATTCTAGATTTGCTTCCATCTTACCTCCTTCAGAAAAGTCTGGGAAGTTATTGTCTTTATATGCTGCTCTCTCTGCAGTTGCAAAGTGATCTGAATCTTGAGCCGGTCTCACTGGATGCATCTTAATGACTTGGAGGCACATCAGGTAGCAGATGTTTTAATACGAACCCTATAAACCAGACGAATATTAATGGTTATTTTTTATAATGTTAATTTTTTTTTTTTTTTATCTCAATTAGACTTTATTTCTGGTTAAATAAAGGTTAGAATTCACTGACCTTTGGGAAGTATTTCGACATGTACATGGGTACCTTGGTGGTGTAGTGTATCTTGTAGACCAGGCCCATTGCAAGTTGCTGTACTCTGTCGTCTACTCTAAGCCATCCTAGGATGTCAAAGTGGGCAGGGGTGAGGTGGGTTCTAGGAGTAAGGTCAAGTAGTAGTCTGACCAGTTTGTTTTGAGATGTTTGTAATTTGTTTTTTAGTGCCTTTGAGGTGCTTTGGTACCATGAGGTGCAAGCATAGTCGTAGTACCCTTGAATGAGTGCTCCTGCCAGAGTCTTCAGGGTATTCTTGTTTACCAGAGAGGAGATCCGGTACAAGAATCTAGTTTGTTGGTTGACTTTTTTTATTACATTGGATGCCATTTTGTCACTAACTGAACTGTTGCAGTGATACTAACTGACGTAGTGATACTAATACTAACTGAACTGAAGTAGTGATACTAACTGAACTGTCGAGGTGATACTAACTGATGCTGTGTCTCTGTTGGCAGAATAACGCTGATCCTCGCCTGTCCCATGGACCTGAAGAACTTCCCCATGGACGTACAGACCTGTATCATGCAGTTAGAGAGCTGTGAGTACACACACACACACACACACACACACACACACACACAAAAGACCATGGACGACAAATATGTACACACACATCATCACACACACATAACATGAACAGACACATGCACATGCAACTGAACTGATACTAAAGATCGTTGCAATACCAATAGTATAGCTATTAATATCCAAGAGTTGCATGTTAGGGCTGGATATTGTTTGAAAATGTTTAATAACGATACTGATACCAATTCATTGCATTCAATACTGATACCATAAATGTATTGTTTTCAATACACAATACTGATATCATAAATGTATTGTTTTCAGTACTCAATACTGATACTATAAATTTATTGTTTTCAATACGCAATACTGAAAAGGTTAACCTTCTGTAGTGTGGTAGTGAAAGGGTTAAGTGAAATGTGCTTACTTACCGTCCTCTCCAGAGTCAGACAAGACTGTGCGTTCTGTAGAAAGCTATCCGGCTGCAAGCTAACCTAGCATGGCACAACTTAATGGAAGCAGATAAGGAACAAGCCTAGCTGTAACCATGATCTTAAGATGTGAATTATAACTCCTCAGTCCTGACCTTGGTTAACTTGGTTAACCCTTCAACCCTCTGAAACCTACTGATTAGCCTGGATCAACCGACATTAACACTGTCTTCAGAAGGCCTTACTGGGCTCAGTTTTATGTGGAGACAGGGAAATCATGTGCATTTTGAGATTGCAAGGAATCCATTGATACCAAACATGTCATACTACCCTACCTGGAAAGGGGATAAATATTGCTCCAATATTTAGCAGTTTCTTTATGGTGACACTTCCAATATCCATAGTGTGAATGTGAGATGACCCCCAAGTCTTATACGGTATTTTCTTTGAATAATTGATCAATTCTATGGGCCTTTATAGTACTCAGAATACAATATATACTCTTTGAATAATTTATAAATGATATGGACCTTTATAGTACTACTCAGTATACAATAACTATACTCTTTGAATCATTTATAAATCCTATGGGCCTTTATAGTAATCGGTATACAATAATTATACTCTTTGAATAATGTATAAATGACATGGACCTTTATAGTACTCAGTCTACAATAATTATAACCTTTGAATAATTGATACACTTTATGGGCCTTTTTCGGCATCCGTATTCCCTGTGCCAGGGGAGCTTTTGTGCACACGTGGTGCAGCAGGTCTGAATCAGCCCGTGTGGATTATACGGTATACTCTTCATCGATTTCTCTCCATGAAGTACATTGACAAACAGTGATCTAGTCTTTCTGAACAGCCTGTGTGTGTTTGGTTGTGTTTGTTGATTCTGTGCACGTGGGCTTGTTGTGTGTACATACCGGGGTGTTTGAGCGGGGCATCTGTCAGCCCACTGCACACCTATCTGTGTAGCCGGCATCTCTCAAACAGACCGCAGAAGCACACAGGGAAAGACAAAAAGACAGCAACATGGCTGACATAACATGGCTGACCTAACACGGCTGACCTAACACGGCTGACCTAACATGGCTGACCCGATGCCGTCTCTCTTCCCAGTCGGCTATACGATGAACGACTTGGTGTTCGAGTGGGACGAGAAGGGAGCCGTGCAGGTGGCGGACGGGCTGACGTTACCCCAGTTTCTGCTGAAGGAGGAGAAGGACCTGCGCTACTGCACCAAGCACTACAACACAGGTTAGTAGGGCAATTACCCCTCTCTCTCTCTCTCTCTCTCTCTCTCTCTCTCTCTCTCTCTCTCTCTCTCTCTCTCTCTCTCTCTCTCTCTCTCTCTCTCTCTCTCTCTCTCTCTCTCTCTCTCTCTCTCTCTCTCTCTCTCTCTCTCTTGAGGTTTTTCCTCATTTCTTATCCTCCTTTTGTCCTTTTCTGTGGGCTTAACGAGTTCCCTGTCACACTCCCTGTCTCTATTCTCTCTCCTCCCCCTCTCTCTCTCTTCATGTCTCTTTCTCTCTTTATTCCCTCTCCCCTCTCTCTCTCTCTCTCTCTCTCTCTCTCTCATCTGTGTGTCTCTCCTCTGTGTCTCATTCTCCCCCTGCCCCCCTCTCTCTCTCCTCTCTGTATCTCTCTCTCCCTCTCTCTCTTTCTCACATCATCTATGTCGAACACCCATATACAGTACATATACATTCATACAAAGAGCTTACGGTATATATATATGTATACTGTATGTATGTATATATATTTATTTATTTTTCTATTTTCTTTTTCTGTTGTTCTATCCTTCTATAAATCATGTATTCTCTATCATGACAGCCATCTAGCTTGTCTGCTCTCCCTCTCACTCGCTCACTCACTCACACACCTCACCCCCCTCTTCCTCACCCCCCTCTACTCCTCTATATCTCTCCATCTCTCAGTTCTTAGTTATTCTTTTTTTTTTTTTTTTTTTTTGTCAAAATCTTTTTTCTCTTCAGGTTGTGATTTCCCCTTCACTCCCCCTCCTTTCTGTTATCTATTATCTCTATTTCTCCCTCTTTCTTTTGCTTCTCTCTCTCTTTTTCTCTCTCTTTCTCTCTCTCTTTCTCCATCTCTCTCTCTCTCTCACTCTCTCTCTCTAGTCGCCCTCCTCATCTTAGAGAGAGGAGTAATCATGAAAAGGCTAGATACTGCCTAATCCCAGTAGTAATATTTTATTTGGTTTGTATGTCTGATAATAGTTTTTTTGTTTGTTTATGGTGAAATACACACCCCTCTCTCCTCTCCATCCTTTAGTAACTTTTGAGTGAGAGAGGGAGGAGGAGAGAAGAGGGG
>NC_140180.1:91871145-91879041 GCF_963971535.1 Notolepis coatsorum
ATGAGCCAGGTAGTGAGGGACTCAAAAAGTCAAAATAATTCCAAGATAATTCAAAGATTACACACCTTTGCCACATATATTGGCTACAAACATAATCACTGCAAAGTTATAAAAAAAATAAGAATCTGATCAGACACAAGGGTTAAGTTGTTGTTCCCTTTCTAATTTCCTCAAAAACATATAGTCTAGTTAATTTGATCAATATTATTTGACAATTGATGCTTTTTGTTGGAAATTTCAGTCAGTGAGCTCATACTTTGAGCTCATTTTATAGTTAAAATGATTGAGACAACGCAATCTTCTGTCTTCGTTGTGCATGCATGCGTGTGCTCACCACACGTGATACATGTGTCACTATTCTGGCAGTGGCTACTGTTATTATAGTATTGTAATGAAAGGTCTGTTATTTAATGTTTGTGTAAAGGGCTATTTTAACTGTTGATGGGTAGTGCATCAGTAAAGTGAATATGGTATTGTGCTCTTGCTCTGTTTGAATAGGTGGAGAGAGTGGTTAACTGTATTATAATAGTAAATAGAAAAATATGTTGTGCTCTTGCTTTTTTCTTTTTGAAGGTGGAGAGAGTAGCATTGCTAGTGCCACAACAGTTTTATTTGAGGTTCATAACAGTACATTGTACTAAGCAATTGTTGGCTCATTAGTTTGTGATTCACATGCACTAAAATTCACCAGAATGCAGGAAATTAAGTCTTTGTAACAAAAAATATCCTGGTGGGGGACCCCCAGACCCCCGCTTAAAAAGTGGCCTGATTGGAGCTATATTTCGCGCTATATCTCCCGGTATGAATTATTTCCCCAGTCCGGCCCTGCACACACACATACACATTTGATATAATCTATGTTTTTTACATTAGTAATTCATTTTACACATCATTTAACATTAATTTAAGCAACAAAGTGGAGCCGAAAGAACCGGCTCTTTTTAGTGAGTGGAGCCGAAAGGACCGGCACTTTTTAGTGAGTGGAGCCGAAAGAACCGGCTCTTTTTAGTGAGTGGAGCCGAAAGAACCGGCTCTTTTTAATTAGTGGAGCCGAAAGAACCGGCTCTTTTTAATGAGTGGAGCTGAAAGAACCGACTCTTTTTAGTGAGCGGAGCCAAAAGAACAGGCTATTTTTTTCTTCTAAAAAGAGCCTGAATTCCCATCACTAGAAGGCTGGTTGTACCCCGCAGGGTGGCATCAGCGCAGGGCAGTTGATGCCCAGATCGTGGTGATACACCCGGAGGGAGAGTGTCAACCCAAGGTCGTGGAGACCCAGGCTGTGTTGACACAGCTGTGTTGATGGGGCGACAGTGGCTCAGGAGGTAGAGCAGTCGTCTTGCATGGTTGCCCCCGCCGTCGGTGTGTGAATGTATGAGTGAATGGGTAAAATGTGATGAACAAATTGTAAAGCGCTTTAGATAAAAGTGCTATATAAATGCAGCCATTTACCATTTGACACTGACATCCCCTGTTTTATCGGTTGAAAAGAGTAGGTTACCCTAAGAATTTTAGGAGGAGAATGGGGTGGTGGGGGTGGTGGTGTGATGCCAGGGTGACAGCTGAGATACAGAGACACTGTGAAACATGCTGTTTAAATGAGCAGGAGGAGGAATGTGATTGGAGAGATGAGAGAAAGGTGGAGAGACATTGTGATTGTATTGTATGAATGCAAGCTGATAGGAAGCTTGTCGCGAGGGGAGGTGCTTTAGGAAGTCGAGCGCTTCCCCCGAAATTATGTAATTATGGCCTATTCACACGGGACTAGTATTACCTAGGGACCTCTAGTAATTTGTAATAAATACAGAGGTTGTCTGTGATCTTAATCCGGTGCAACGTAGCCATGTCCACAATTTGTAAAGTAAAGATTCCAGCACAAATTACTTGTGCAAACACAGAGGTCATCTGATAGTGTTAGTCCTGTGTGAATTGGCAATTTTCTCTGTAATTTGGGGGTTGTACAGTAATCAGTTTTTGTTGTAGTGCAATCAATACAGGAAGACTTTAAATGCATTTAAGTGCAAACATCAATCAATCTGCTTTAGCTCAGCTTGGAGATCAATTCCTTCTTGAAAAATATACTTCCAGTAGCTGCATACAGAGTTGAGTTGGGGGTACTTTTCACAGAGTTGGGGGTACTTTTCTATCACCATGGGAGTAATACAAGTCCCATGCCAATAGGGCTATAGACTTCAATAACAAACAATGTGATGTTTTCAGTGGTGCTTATGTCTTATCAAGAGGAGCCAAGCTCCCCCTGGCTACGCTACAATTCACACCCTGCATGAAACCACTCTACACACGTATACACACATACACATGTACACATACATACACATACACACACACCTTTCTTTCTTTCTTTCTTTCTTTCTTTCTTTTTTTCTTTCTTTCTTTCTTTCTTTCTTTCTTTCTTTCTTTCTTCTTTCTTTCTTTCTTTCTTTTCTTATTTTCTTTCTTTCTTTCTTTCTTTCTTTCTTTCTTTCTTTCTTTCTTCTTTCTTTCTTTCTCTCTCCTGATTCTCTCTCTTACTTCACTCTCCACCCTCTCCTCTCCATCCTATCCTCTCCTGTGCTCTTCTCTCCTCTTCTATCCAATTATCTCTCTCCTTTCCTCTCCTCTTCTCTTCTCTTCTCTCATGTCCTCTTCTTTCCTCTCTTATTATCTCCTCTTCTCTCAGCTTCTTCATCTTATTATTCTCTCCTCTCCTCTCCCCTCTTATTCTCTCATTCATCTTCTCTTCTCTTCTTGTCTTTCTTCTATTTTCTCCTCTCCTTTTCTCTTTATCTCTCTCTCTCTGCCTCTCTCTCTCTCGCTCTCTCTCTCTCTCTCTCTCTCTCTCTCTCTCTCTCTCTCTCTCTCTCTCTCTCTCTCTCTCTCTCTCTCTCTCTCTCTCTCTCTCTCTCTCTCTCTGCCTCTCTCTCTCTCGCTCTCTTTCCTCTCTCTCTTCATGGGGGGGGGAGGAAGGAGGGATGCACAAAGAGATGTCAATGGAATGCTGGAGAGGGAAAAAAGAAAGAATAAAAAGCCAAATGGTTCTCTCTCTCTCTCTCTCCCTCTCTCTCTCTCTCTCTCTCTCTCTCTCTCTTCTCTCTCTCCTCTCCTTCTCTCTCTCTCTCTCTCTCTATCTCTCTCTCACTCTCTCTCTTCCTCTCTCGCTCTCTCTCTCTCTCACTCTCTCTCTCTCTCTCTCTCTCTCTCTCTCTCTCTCTCTCTCTCTTATCTCTCTCTCTCTCTCTCTCTCTCTCTCTCTCTCTCTCTCTCTCCTCTCTCTTCCCTCTCTTTCTCGTCCCTGGCCTGCCCTGCTGGGCCTCTCTATGTGTGCATGCGGTCGGCTGCCTCCCCATTCAAGCATTAGAGGGAATTAGAGTCGTTTTCCCCAGATTTATTAGCTGCAATTGCAATTCTATTGTGATTCAGAGAGAGAGAGAGAGAGAGAGAGAGAGAGAGAGAGAGAGAGAGAGAGGAGAGATGAGAAGAGAGAGAGAGAGAGAGCACCATTTGGCCTTTTATCTTTCTTTTTTTCCCTCTCCAGCATTCCATTGACATCTCTTTGTGCATCCCTCCTTCCTCCCCCCCCATGAGGAGAGAGAGCGAGAGAGAGAGAGAGAGAGAGAGAGAGAGAGAGAGAGAGAGAGAGAGACCCGACACTGGTTGAAATACTAATCTTGGTGTCTGGTGCATTGCAGCTCAGCTCACCTTTCAGTCTGTTTGATCAAAACCATTTGTTCTCTGACCACAGCTATGACTGTGTCGTCTGATGTCATGTCCCCACTTTAGAGTGTAATAGCACACTGTAGCACACGCACGCACACCACACACACTTACAGAGAGATGTGCATCCACAAAGTCTGTGTGGTAATACACACAGAAGTACAAACACACATATGCATGCACACACACACACACACACACACACACACACACACACACACACACACACACACACACCACACACACACACACACACACACACACACACACACACACACACACACACACACATTTAGAATCTTTATTTATGTCCACATAAAGACAATGTTTAAAGGACACAAATATTATCAGTGCACTTGTACATTGTGGGTTATTCTGATACAATCGTGCCCACACACACACACACACATACACACACACACACACACACACACACACACACACACAACACACACACACACACACACACACACACACACACACACACACACACACACACACACACACACACACACACACACACTCAATTAGTATCTATCTCTCTCTCTCGCTCTCTCTCAAACACACATATGCGTGTGCACACACACACACACACAGAGTCACACACACACAGTCACTCTCAGTGATATAGACCTCGATGAATAATTCCACTCTTCTCTTCCATCACATGGAAAGTATGGACAGCACTTAAAGCTAAGAAGTGTATCACTGCTTTAAATCAATTCCAACTACACCTGCTGTCCTCTCCTCCACTCTCCTTTCCTCTCGTCCACTCTCCTCTCATCCACTCTCATCTCCTCTCCTTTACTCTCATTACGTACGCCCTCTCCTCTTATCTCCTCCCCACTCCTCTGATCTCCTCTCCTTTCCTCTCCACTCCTCTCATCTCCTATCCTTTCCTCTCCTCTCTTATCCCTTACTCTCATCTCCTCTCCTTTCCTCTCATTACGTATCACAACTCCTCTCCTTTTATCTCCACTCCTCTCCTCTTATCTCCTCTCTTCTCCTCTCCTCTTATCTCCACTCCTCTCCTCTCATCTCCTCTCATCTCCTCTCTCCTTTCCTCTCCACTCATCTCCTCCCTTCTCCTTTCCTCTCCACTCCTCTTCCTCTCTCTCTGCTTGCATCCAAAACAAACCTTTTAGGGTAAAATCGTATAGGATTGGAAAGTCAAAGCGGTACTTTTACGGGCTAACGTAACTCTAATTTATTGGAAACTCTTGACAAAGACAGCTGTCGCCAATCAATCTTTGAGAGGAATCTTCGGCCATCTAGCAAGCCACTGCTGCTGCATTGACCAAGTATGACCTTAAAGTGTCAATGCAATGTCGGCCATGTTAAGAAAACTCACGTGTTGGTCCCATGCCACAGGACCGGTCAGTCAATATGTGTCAACATTAGTGATTCGCATCGGTGCACCGGCATAAACGATCAAGATGCGAGTGCAATAAAACTTGTGTATCTTGTATCTTGCATCGGTGTAAAAAATGCGCATCGGCTACAATTCAGGTTGAACTCGCGATGCATCTGTTGTTAGCATCTTTGCATCGTCAAACTGATTCATTCATATAATTTCCTCTCATCCACTTCTGTCAGCACTCAGCAGCAGAGACTATCTTGCTTCGCTACTACGGAGGTGAGAGCCGCGTCACAGTTATCAACAAACAGAGAAGTCGAGACATAAATTGAATTGACCACTGGCTAACGTTAAACTATCTAACTAACTAACGTGACTCTGCAACACCAGTTACATTAGTGAGGAAATGGGGGGGTGGGGGTATATTGACGACGCTTGACAACAGGTTCAAAAGATAACTTCACATTTATTGGCATTATCGCTTCCCTCCAGTTCCAACTGTGTTGACAAAATGCCACCATGGAGTGGTTAGCTACGGAACATCAGAACGTTCAAAGTCAAACGTGGCTCTCGCTCTCTCTCCTCTCTCTCTCTCTCTCTTCTCTCTCTCTCTCTCTCTCTCTCTCTCTCTCTCTTTCTCTATGTTCAATGATTAAAAGTGGCCAAACGTTACAATATAAATACTAACTGATAGTTGATGATAAACATTTAATTTCATTATCTGAAATATTATAAAAATCATTAAGTCTGCTATAAGCCATTATCCCTTTGTGTGTGATTATTATTGTCTCACAGTAGTGTGTATATATAAATTGTGTGTGTGTTTTAAGCTAAAGTGGATAGAAACACAGTACTGTAGTGTGCAAAAGTCTTAGGCACCCAAGAGTTTTTATATAAATTGTCTTACAGTAGATTATTTTAATTTTTAATAATAATATAAGCTGCATATAAGGAATACAACCAAATCCTCTGTCATACCATAAAATTGTATCATTATGTTTGTAATCGTGTTGAATCGCATCGTATCACCCCGAATCGCATTATGTTGAATCAAATCGTATCGAATCGTATCGTATCAGGGGTGAATCGTATCGCATTGCGTCGCCCAGTGCTTCAAATGTATTGTTAATGTATCGTATTGTTGGCACCGTATCGAGATGCGCATCGCATCGGCCTCAGTGATGGAGATGCACATCCCTAGTGAACATGCGTCACTCTCCTAAAGCTCGATATCAGAGAGAGAGAACTAGGGCTGGGCGGTATGACCGAATCCTTCCCATTTACCTCGGTGACAATAAATGAAAGCATAATTATTATTATTATTAACACCAGCTCACAAATACCAAACTTTCATTGAACTGTAACATCACTCAACACATAACTTCAAAGTCATGGTTGTGACTTTACTTACCAATCATGTTGTTGATCGGTAGACTCCTAGCTCAGCACAATCGGGATCATCCCTATGTTCCCCGGGTCCTAGAGAATCTGTCACAGTGGTGTCAGGAGAACTGCCTCTCCCTGAACGTCAGCAAAACAAAAGAGATGATTGTGGACCTTCAGGAGGTCGGGGGTCAAGGGACTACAAGCCCCCTCAGCATCGACGGGGCACCGGTTGAGAGAGTGAACAGTTTCAAGTACCTCGGAGCCCACATATCCGAGGACTTGACATGGACCACACACATTGACAGTGTTGTGAAGAAGGCACGACAACGCCTCTACTTCCTCAGGCGCCTAAGGAAGTTCCAAGTCAGTCAGAAGATCCATAGGAACTTCTACTCATGTACAATAGAGAGCATCCTGACTGGCAACATCACCTCCTGGTTTGGGAATAGCACTGCACAAGACCGTAAAGCGACTACAAAGAGTGACACGTTCAGCCGAACGCACAATTGGAGGGGGGCTTCCCACCCTCCAGAACATTTACAACAAGCGGTGCAGGGGGGAAGGCTAAGAGAATTATTAAGGACTCGAGCCACCTGAAACAACTGCCTCTTTGAACTGCTGCGGTCAGGCAAGCGATACCGGAGTCTTAAGGCGAGCACAGAAAGACTCAGAAGAAGCTTCTATCCCCAGGCCATCAGGCTGCTAAACGAACAATAAACACTATGCAACAACCATCAAATGCACACAGCACACACGCACACACTCACTTAAACAAACAACACACTGCAGCACCCACTCTCCACACTTTAGATCACACAAACACACTTTATATTTATTGATAAAGGATTTGCACTACAACTCGTACACCTACTGTAAATTGTACCTAAATTGCACCTCATCCCATTTCTGCCTTGCACTATATAGTATTGTATATTAGTACACTGCATAGTATTGTATATTATATGGTAACTCAGTTACGTCTATTCTGCATCGAACATTGTATATATGTCTATACTGAACACTGTGACCTCATTTTTTTTACTTCTAATTTACACATGATATACTATGTTATTTTTATTTCATACTTATCTTGTCTTGCACAGTCTCTGGAGCGTAACAGTAAGAAGCATTTTGTATAAAAGTATTCTGTACTTTTAAAGAACTTGAAGTATTCTGTACTATTAAAGAAACTTGAAACTTGAACTATGTTCCCCGGGTCCTATGTTCCCCGCTTGATTGATTAATAGATTGAACATTTTATAATTTTTTTTAATTTTATTAATTATTAATGTCCGCCTTGTTTCGAACTGGTTAAGCTTAGGCCCTCTTTCGAACTGGGTAAGGTTAGAGTTTGAATCAGGGCTGGTGGTCTAAAATGTTCAATCAATCAAAGCGGGGAACATAGAACCCGGGGAACATAGGACCCGGGGAACATAGGACCC
>NC_140180.1:91886741-91966741 GCF_963971535.1 Notolepis coatsorum
TGAACAGCGGTAAACTATTAATGCGACGTCAGTACAGTGACCGTGAATGGTAAACTAATTATCTTAACAAAAGTGCATCATTAGCATCATGTTTGTTGTCTAAAACGGGAACATAATGGTACAATTCAAGATTTGAATGTTATCCGCATATAAAGGACAAACAAAACGTCGTTAATTTGTAAGAAACCCCAATGAAAACGGCGCAGGGTAAGTAATATTCGCTATTGTTATGAAAATGTGATAGAATCCTATAAAAATGTGGACGCACTTGGTCACTGTGAAGAATAAAGAAACTTGAAACTTGAAACTTGAACTTAGACTGTCCCTAACGCCGGTGTCCTCCCCCCGCAGGTGTCCTATGTGAAAGGGTTAGGGTTACATGAACTTAGACTGTTCCTAACGCCGGTGTCCTCCCCCCGCAGGTGTCCTATGTGAAAGGGTTAGGGTTACATGAACTTAGACTGTTCCTAACGCCGGTGTCCTCCCCCCGCAGGTGTCCTATGTGAAAGGGTTAGGGTTACTTGAACTTAGACTGTTCCTGACGCCGGTGTCCTCCCCCCGCAGGTGTCCTATGTGAAAGGGTTAGGGTTACTTGAACTTAGACTGTTCCTAACGCCGGTGTCCTCCCCCCGCAGGTGTCCTATGTGAAAGGGTTACGGTTACATGAACTTAGACTGTTCCTAACGCCGGTGTCCTCCCCCCGCAGGTGTCCTATGTGAAAGGGTTAGGGTTACATGAACTTAGACTGTTCCTAACGCCGGTGTCCTCCCCCCGCAGGTGTCCTATGTGAAAGGGTTAGGGTTACATGAACTTAGACTGTCCCTAACGCCGGTGTCCTCCCCCCGCAGGTGTCCTATGTGAAAGGGTTACGGTTACATGAACTTAGACTGTTCCTAACGCCGGTGTCCTCCCCCCGCAGGTGTCCTATGTGAAAGGGTTAGGGTTACATGAACTTAGACTGTTCCTGACGCCGGTGTCCTCCCCCCGCAGGTGTCCTATGTGAAAGGGTTAGGGTTACATGAACTTAGACTGTTCCTAACGCCGGTGTCCTCCCCCCGCAGGTGTCCTATGTGAAAGGGTTAGGGTTACATGAACTTAGACTGTCCCTAACGCCGGTGTCCTCCCCCCGCAGGTGTCCTATGTGAAAGCCATTGACATCTGGATGGCGGTGTGTCTGCTGTTCGTGTTCTCCGCCCTGCTGGAGTACGCCGCCGTCAACTTCATCGCTCGCCAACACAAGGAGCTGCTCCGCTTCCGGAGGAGACGGAGACACATGAAGGTGAATACAACCTTTAATTCAACTCATTAAGTTAATTAAATTAATTATATTCAATCCTGAAATGTATATTTATCTCCAGTGGGGGGCGACATAGTAAATGTAAAACGGTGAAACGATATTGTAAAACTATAAAAACAGACGAACAACAACTACAGTCAAGACAACGGGTGAATGACATTATTCCCGTACAGTTAGATACAGGTGTAATGTACAGTTAAATAGGGCTTAAGTGCATAATAGTATTAACGTTAATACTTTATAGCATTTTATTTTACGTTAATAGTTGTTTTAATTAATTTATGAGGTAATTAAGTAAAAACCGGACTATTAAACATGTAAACATACCAATGATCTTATTGTGTCGGGACAAACCTATTGTTAGTCTCTAATCTAATTTAAAGGGTAAGTCCAGAATTCCCGAACCCCTTGTCCTTTATCCTATACTCACCGATGATGGTGTCAATTGGTAGAGTCCTTTCTCAGTCATCCATGTTGTCCTTCATGCTCACAGCTTTGGTTAGCCGTCAATGGGGCCAGGCTCCGGTCTGCACAAGCCCTGAGATACAGCTGAAACTGACTCCACAGTGCACCCAGTGTTTTATTCCAGGGTGTAACTGAGGGGTACAATTCCCTGACTGTATTGATAAGTATGGTATCATTAAACCACTACCGCTTTATGTACTTTAATTACTGCCATACAGTACACAATATATGAATATGATGAACACTTCCCACAATGAAATCGGTTCCAGTCAAAGGTATTAATCAAGTATTTAATGGAGCAAAAGGTACATAGGATACTTTACATTATTCTTTGAATGCACTTGTAAGGCAAAGGAGTGTGCGTAGGCAAATCAATAACGAATGTCCATTCTCTGGTTACGCAGGAGGTAATTATACAACCTGAATCTTAGGGAATTATATCTATGGTACACTAGTAATAGCGGGAGATACTGGAAGGGGTTCCCACTGGTTGTAAGCCAGCAAGGGGGTAGAAGATCTGTCGGTAGTAGGACGTCTGGTCAACGATGACTAGGGAGACTTCAGGTACAGAAGCCGGTGCAGTAGTCTCTTGATCCACAGACGAATACAGCTTGGTTCTCTTGTAGACTGTAGCTCTACAGTGAAGAAAGCTAGGCGGCCTCAGGCTCTCTGAGCGCCGACTCGACTTGACTCCTCTCGGGGTAAATCCAACACGTGCAGGCGTCGGCGATTATCCGCTCCATAAATCATAGGACCAAAGCAAATATATTCCAGCCGCAAAGGGCTATGTAGTCGTCGGGTAGATTAATCCAGTGTACATGTCCATACGGCTCTCGCCTAGGTCTCCTCGGGTGAAAGCGCCATGCGGTCGGCCCAGCCTGGATAAGAACTCTAGCTAATACGAGAAAGCGTTGGAGATGCTGGTCACTATAGAATTCTAACCGCACGATACACTATACACAAATAGACTATTAAAGACTCAATAGAAATATGTCGCACTCGACGGTATAGCGCCAAACTCTGACAATTCAGTTACTAATTCGCACGCGGTCTCGATGCTCTATTCTGAGGCCAAACAGGCCATACTTCACCGCACGTTGTATCGTGGGTGAGGCTTCAACTTATCGGTAACATACTAAAAAGGTAAGGGTACGGAGGTAAAGGGCTAAGGGGCTTCTACATTCACCTGCGCCGTATTTATACGCACGGTGCACAAATAGTGCCACTCTCATTTCTGTCGCCGTATCCCTGGGCAGGGCCGGGGCTAGTACAGACATGTCGTGTCGGTGACTTTGAACTTGGCTCCGGGGGCCGGTCCCTGGCGCCGGTGGACCGCTGTCCAATAGGAGAATGAACTATTATGGTCTGGGCTAAAAGGGATATTCCGTGTATATGTACAAGGAATATACAGGGGATATCAAACGATATACAAATACTATGCAATATATATCAATAAATAAATATATATATTCGGTTTAATCTGATCCTTTGTAACACAGGGGTTGTACAGAGTATAGAGTGTGGCCCCCATTGATTTTACATTACGTTTTGAGGTTAACTCGCCTGCGCTGTGGGGTATCCAGTATGAAGAACAGCATGGATTGTGCTGAGAAAGGACTTTACGGATCAACAAGGAAATAGGAAATAGGGCTGGGGGTCCAAAATTCTTAATACCATTTAAAGGATTAAAAAGGACAAATGTTGTCAGCGATAGGGATATTCCTCCAATAGGACGAATCTTTTTCTTCCATATAAGCCTATTACAACCTTGACTTATGACCTCAGAAATACACTGAGGGAGATGATATGGAGGGGAGGGGTCTCTTGTGTTTAGTGGGGGGGGGGGGGGTTGATCAAGGAGTAGCAGTTTATCGAACCAACGCTGCTGTATTTCCCCCTGGGGGGGGGGGGGGGGGGGGGGGTCAGACAGATTGAACACAAAAAGTAGTAGTTTTGTTCTGGCTGGATGCTTGAGATTCCACCAGCGATCCCGTCGGCTTCGACCGAACTCAGATCACGGCTTCTTCCTCATTGATTTTCCAGCGGGTCGAGCGGAATAGACAGGGATGGGTTATCGGCGGCAAAACACTTAAACTACCAACATCACCGCCGTTGCTACTCTCTCTCTGATTCCTTTGAGTAGCATCCTGCATTTTTGAGAATAAAACGCCTGTTTTGAATGCATCAGTGGTGTGTGTGTGCGTGCGTGTGTGCGCGTGTGAGTGTGCGTGCGTGTGCGTGCGTGCGTGTGTGTGTGTGCGTGTGTGCGCGTGTGAGTGTGCGTGCGTGTGCGTGCGTGCGTGTGTGTGTGCGTGTGCGTGTGTGTGTGTGCGTGTGCGTGTGTGTTTACACCGCGATGCCGACGGGGGAACTCCCTTCCCTCTTCCTCTGTGTTTTAAAAAGGATTTAGCTCGTGTTTGATATTAGCGTTCTGTAGCCTGCATCGCCGTGAGCGGCACATCAATGTTTCATGGAGTATTGAGAGTATCGACAGTGATCAGCGGCTTGTAGCCGCGGAACAAACGCGCGGAACCTTTTTTTTTAAATCGATCTGGTTCTGAAACTTGTCTCTGGAAATACAGCAATTACAAGAACCTCCGGCACAAAGGAGATTTTTCTTCTGTGTTATCTTACGCCGCGTTACCGCGTTGATTTCTTTCTTTCGCAGCGCTTTTGAGGTTCTTTTCGGTCTCTTAAATATCATAACGGGTCGTGTTTTAGCATGGCGGTCACGCCGGCGCTCTCCCCGTCGCCCCGCGGGGGATTGACGTCGCCCTGCGCGAGACGAGGAGGAGCTCGACAACCGTCTCAGAGCCTGCGTGTTTTTATCCCCCTCTCTCTCTAAATCAATATCTTCTGATAAAATGAAGACGAAGTGTGTCTCTTATTTGATTTGTCTCTTGATGCATGGGCTTGTGTTTTTTTTTTTACATTTATTTGTATTTATATTCTCGGCGAACGCTCCGGGTCTGTGGCGGCGACGCGTGTTTTGTGCTTCTGTCATGGAGTTCTGTCCCCCGGGGAACGCGTCGGAGACATCAGCGTGTCTTTTTTTCCACTTCGTTCTTTCTGTCTTTTTTAAGCATTTAATCGATCAATCGCATCTGTCCGGTTCAATGCATCAGTCCAGCAGGCGTGTTGAGGGGAAACTGTCAGCCTGAAGGCGTCATGGAAGAGCCGCTTGATTGGAGCTGAGACGTCGGCTAGAAGCCGCTTGTGTGTGTGTGTGTGTGCGTGTGTGTGTGTGTGTGTGTGTGTGTGTGTGTGTGTGTGTGTGTGTGTGTGTGTGTGTGTGTGTGTGTGTGCACGTGCATGCGCGCGTGTGTGTGTGCGTGTGTTAAGTCAAGTCAAGAGTTTTATTTGTGTGTGTGTGTGTGTGCACGCGCATGTGTGTGTGACCATAAAAAGTTGCCTGTAAGAATACAAAGAAGCCTCTGTAATAAACATCGATAAGCACCTTCCTTGTGTTTCCTTGTGTTCCAGATGCATGTATTTTATTTTTAATATATGTGTCGTAGTCGAGTCACTAAATCTCGAGTCCAAGTCGAGTCTCGAGTCCCCAGTGTTCGAGTCCAAGTCCGAGTCACCAAAGAAGAGCCTGTGCCGAGTCGAGTCCCCATTACCCTAGTCCGAGTCCGAGTCATCAAGGTTGAGTCCACTCCACTCAAATAAACAAATACAAATAAAAAAAAAGGTCCACATTAAACATAAATGACACAGCGGTCACCATTTCAAAGGGAGTTTATTTACTTTGTGACACAATAGCCAAACAAATGTACTAGTCATCAATATATTATGCCAAATGATTAGGGCCTATTACAAAAATAAATAACTGTATTTATCAAATTAACAAGTCAGAGTCCTTCCGAGTCCGAATGCAGTCAAAGCTCGATTCCAAGTCCAAGTCAGAGTCCTTGGCTCCAGGGACGCAGCCAAGGACAGCAGCTACCTGAGTGCCCAGCGGGGCGGCCCACTAATCTGCCCTCACCTGTTACAGGAGGGGCTGCTGCACCGAGGGGCTCCGGGGGCCGCGAGGATTATAACAATAGGATTCTGTTTTTTTCTCTTTTTCTTTTCTCAGTTCTGCCCTTGACTTTTATCTTTAGGCTTGGACTCAGATGGTCCCGTCTCCTGAGTAATGGGAGAGAGGAGGAACACACGCACACACACACACACACACACACACACACACACACACACACACACACACACACACAGTGTTGTAGTACTCGAGTCCGAGTAATCCTGGGCCCCCGGAGCCCCTCGGTGCAGCAGCCCCTCCTGTAACAGGTGAGGGCAGATTAGTGGGCCGCCCCGCTGGGCACTCAGGTAGCTGCTGTCCTTTCCGACGGTTCTCTCTCGCCCCCTCCTCCTCCTCCTGCTCCTCTGACGAGGGATGAGCGCTCCGAGAATCTCCTAAATCCCGCTGTCGGGAGAGGATTGACCCAGATTTATGGAATCTATTACATCATACCTACCGGGTATGACTTTTTTCTTCGCTTTTTTTTTTATTATAATTTCTTTTATCACTGGGGTTTCTATCCACGTCACGAGATGAAGTTAGGTGAACGAACAGTTAATCTTAATCTCCTACACTGTGCGAATTGATATCTCTCGGGATGTTTTGGGGAGGGTTTGTATGTAGGCGAGCTGTGCTGAGATCAGCTCAGCTGCTTTTATACACAGTTTGACGTTTTGTTCTCGGGGCGGTTCCGGCTCATGTCGTTCAGGGCGAGGTAGACCAAGGTCAATGTTCCGTTGAAGCGGTTACTCTTTGCCTCTGTAATTGGGTGATCTATGGCTGGAGTGGCTTTAACGGGACGTTCGTGGACCTTCAATAAATCCGAACTTGTTTACTCGACTAGACTGATCCGTCACAAAGCCGAGAGGAAACAGACCTTTCTGTCCTTCAAATCTGGCAGAGGCAGACGCATCATCAGCCAGATACTCCTCTTGGAAAATAATGAAACACAAATGTAGGCGGACAGACACAACAGATCAATGTAGCCGGGCGCTGGTCGTTCCTCATCTTCTACCGTCTTTAGTTCACTGGCTGTGATGCTTTGATTTGAATCAAATTATTTAAAAGCACTATTCACGACTACAACAACACTATTCCATCCTACACCACTATTCACTACTACAATAACACTATTCACTACTACAATCACAATATTCACTACTATACTAACACTATTCACTACTACAATAACAATATTCACTACTATACTAACAATATTCACGACTACAACAACACTATTCCATCCTACAACACTATTCACTACTACAACAACACTATTCACTACTACAACAACACTATTCACTACTACAACAACACTATTCCATCCTACAACACTATTCACTACTACAATAACACTATTCACTACTACAACAACACTATTCCATCCTACAACACTTCACTACTACAATAACACTATTCACTACTACAACAACACTATTCACTACTACAATAACACTATTCACTACTACAACAACACTATTCACTACTACAATAACACTATTCACTACTACAATAACACTATTCACTACTACAATAACACTATTCACTACTATACTAACACTATTCACTACTACAATAACACTATTCACTACTACAATAACACTATTCACTACTACAACAACACTATTCACTACAACAACAACACTATTCACTACAACAACAACAACACTATTCACTACAACAACACTATTCACTACTACAATAACACTATTCACTACTACAATAACACTATTCACTACTACAACAACACTATTCACTACTACAATAACACTATTCACTACTACAATAACAATATTCACTACAACAACACTATTCCATCCTACAACACTATTCACTACTACAACAACACTATTCACTACTACAACAACACTATTCACTACTACAATAACACTATTCACTACTACAATAACACTATTCACTACTACAATAACACTATTCACTACTATACTAACACTATTCACTACTACAATAACACTATTCACTACTACAATAACACTATTCACTACTATACTAACACTATTCACTACTACAATAACACTATTCACTACTACAATAACACTATTCACTACTACAACAACACTATTCACTACTACAATAACACTATTCACTACTACAACAACACTATTCACTACAACAACAACACTATTCACTACAACAACAACACTATTCACTACAACAACAACAACAACACTATTCACTACAACAACACTATTCACTACTACAACAACACTATTCACTACTACAACAACACTATTCACTACAACAACAACACTATTCACTACAACAACAACAACAACAACACTATTCACTACTACAACAACACTATTCACTACAACAACAACAACAACAACACTATTCACTACAACAACACTATTCACTACTACAACAACACTATTCACTACTACAACAACACTATTCACTACTACAACAACACTATTCACCACAACAACACTATTCACTACAACAACACTATTCACTACAACAACACTATTCACCACAACAACACTATTAACTACTGCAACAACACAATTAACTCCTACAACACTATTCACTTATACAACACTATTCACGCTATTTATTCACTCATAATATACACTCATATATACTGTAATATAACGTAGCACCTTGAAAACTAAGGTCATCCCTCCTTAAATCATAGGCTATGCTATTATTTTTATTTACATAATTAACACAAAAGGATTTCCTGTTTAATCACATGAGGACAAATAGAAACAAATTAAGTATCCGTGTCTTACCAACCAAATTAATTAATGCAAGGTGGTTTACAGCTTTGGGGTATGTGTTAGATTGAGTGCAAAATTAAAAGAATTATAATAAAAAAATATATAATAATAATAATATGTTTTTAAGGCTATCATACATGAACCACATTGCTTGTGCACCAGACTTAAATTCCCACCCTCGCTGCAGTAAATATTGATCATTTATCTTGGTCTATAAGCTTGGTTGAAACGGTGCTAAAGTCAACATCTGCCACTATTCTGATACACTACCCTTCTAAATTACCTTTTTTCTAAATGTCTTTGAATCCAACCAGCCCCATTTGATTCTAAATTAAAGTGAACCGTGTGGTTTTGAATGTAGACGTTTAAATATTTTTTCCCCATTGTCTGCTAATGCCAAGTTCCTAAATATAACGTGCTCGGGCATCTGCGCTAAGATCCTACCAGATGAGGCTGAGGAGCGAGACATCCGCTCTGCCTCCCCATTATATCAGTGACCTTGCCATGTTAGGTTACTGTGAAATATAATGAGGTCAGTGTAGGTTCACACAAGTCACAGTCCCATGTGATAATGCAAGCCGCCATTAGGCACCATCCCGTAACAAGCATGAGTAATTATGTTTATTTATAAAAATTTAAAAAAATCTTTACTGCATAATGCACGGTATGTGCCGCATCTACTACCGGTGGAGAATAAATTCAGAACGATAAATATCATCACCATAATTCTCCTTCTCTGTTCCAAAATAAAGGAATATCTTAAAATGACTGAAAACCGTGACAAAACCCCACTGACATAGCCTCAGTAATAATGTATTTAAAATTAACGACGGAGTCTTGGTCGTAAAACACATTTAGAAATTAACCCCTGGTGACCCTCGCTTCTAATGTGACTCTAATATATGATCCTCTGTCATCTATTAAAACCATGATACATACTATAGCGTTTTAAAGCAGTAAAGATGTAGGTCATTTGAAGGGATCACAAATGAATTCCGCTGAGGTGCCAGAAGAGCAGCATTGGTAAAGAAGGTCCTTCACACGTCTTTACGTTTCTTTAATGAAACCAAAGCCTAGCTTTCAGTGATAAGACCTTCATTCTTCTTCTTCTTCTTTTTTATTTCCCCGATGAAGGTCTTGTGACCGAAAGCTAGGCTTTTCTTTCATTAAAGAAACGTGCGTGGACCCAAGTGTGCAAAGCCACGAAGATGGACGGCATGTCCTTCAGCCCATGTGGGAACTGACAAATAGGACCGATTGAGAGTGGATAGTGTGGTCGCCTGTGAGAAACACAAACAAGAAACAGCTCTACAGTCTGTAGGCAAATATTAAAGGAACACGCCAACATTTGGGGAAATTAGCTTACCGCCTTCTCCAGAGAGAGACAAGAAGATAGATACCAGTTTCCTCTCTGTGCGTTCAGTAGAACGCTATTTGGCTGCACGTTAGCCTAGCTTAGCACAATGAATGGAAGCGGACATGACCGGTTAGCCTAGGCATTGTCCAACTAACACCTCTCCTGAAGGCTAACCGGCCATGTCCGTGATTCCCTGGAAGGTCCCAACCCACTGGTTGAACCACCGCTCTAAAGCAAGATGGCTTAATAATAATAATTCATTACATTTATATAGCGCTTTTCTAGACACTCAAAGCGCTCCCCACAATGTAGGGTGGAAATAGCCTCCTTCACCACCACTGGTAGCACCCAACCTTGGGCTATGCAGGCTCAATGGCTGCCATACACTGGCACCGGCACACATCACACTACACAATGGCTGAACGGCTCAGGAGACAGTGTACTGGAATACTATAGTATATACTACACAGCTTGGTGTGGCTCAGACAAATACAGTAGCCATACCAAAGAGAAAGAGAGACCTAGGGAGGGAGAATCGTTGATCGTTTAAAATGTCAATATACTGGGGGCGGCTAAGTGGCGCAGTGGGCAAGGCGCTCGCCACTAGTGCAGGAGATGCTGGGTTCGAGCCCAGCTCTCGGCATTGCTACCAGCTTGGCTGGTCGTTCATACTAACACAATTGGCAGTGTTAGGGGTGGGAAAGCTGGTGGGTGGGTGGGTCCTGGTCGTTGTAAACAGCGACTCCTACAGTTCGGTCGGGGCGCCTGCTCAGCGAGGAAAGGATCTAAGGGGGGTAGTGTGATCCTTCCACACGTTACACCCTCTCAGTGAGAGTCCGCGCTGCCAGGTGAAAAGAAGCGGTTGATTGGCTACACATGTGTCGGAGGAAGCATGTGATAGCCTCCACTCTCCCAGACCGACCGTAGGGGGTAGAGTGCGCAGCGACCAGGAAGGGGATTGGGAATTGGCATAACGACTAACATTGGGATGGGAGAAAAACTGAGGAAAAAGGAGGGGGGGAAAGATAAAAAAAATAAATAAAAAATGTCAATATACTATAGACCTGTTCGCTGTATACAAACGTACAATCAGCAAAACCTTTTACATGTCTAGCGTTGGCATGGATTGATTGTTTAGATCGCTAGCATGGCTAACAAATGCAAATGAATTGTAGTCTGCCCCGTTGTTCTGACCAGAATTACGTTCCTTTTGCCCCCTTTGCGCACACACTGAGTCTGACGTGGACGGCGAACAGGTCTATATTGAACACATTTCTTTTGTAGAATCTTCTGATTCTGTAATGAGATTGTTACACGCCAAACGTTTGCACAATACCAAACAATAAAATCCTTGTTCCCTTGTTCTTAAATAGACCAGGAAACTAAACTAAACGAAAGCGCCCTAATGACAAAGAGGAGAGAGCCATCAGCCTCGGTCCTCCTTGCGGCGTCACACATTTTTAATTAACCTCTCTGGCCAGTCCTTGTAATGTGACTGTAATGTGACCCAGCGCCCGGGCAGAGCCCTCCATTACGGCTCTGAGAGCCACATCAGTCAGGAGCCGGCCCACTGCAGAGGAAGCTGTCACAACCGGGCTCCACACAATAAACCAAGGCAGAGGCAGCGTGGGTGTAGGACCCTTTTACAACCCTCTCTCACCTAATCTCCCTCAGAGAAAAGAGAGGGGGTGGGAGGAGGGAGGGAGGGAGGGAGAGAGGGGGGAGGAGGGAGGGAGAGGGGGAGGGAGGGAAGGAGGGAGGGAGAGGGGGGAGGGAAGGAGGGAGGGAGAAAAGGAGGGAGGGAGAGGGGGGAGAGAAGGAGGAAGGGAGGGAAGGAGAGGGGAAGGAGGGAAGGAGAGAGGGAAGGAGGGAGGGAGAAAAGGAGGGGGGAGGGAAGGAGGAAGGGAGAAAAGGAGGGAGGGAGAGGGGGGAGGAAGGGAGGGAAGGAGAGGGGAGGGAGGGAAGGAGAGAGGGAAGGAGGGAGGGAGAAAAGGAGGGGGGAGGGAAGGAGGAGGGGAGGGAAGGAGAGGGGAGGGAGGGAGAGAGAGAGGAATGGAGGGAAGGAAGGGAGGGGGAAAGGGAAGAAGGAAGGAGAGAGAGAGGGAAGGAGGGCGAGAGGGAGGGATGGAAGGAGGGAGAGAGAGAGAGAAGGAGGGAGGGAGGGAGAGAAGGGAAGGACATAGGGAGAGAAGGGAGGGAGGGAAGGAGAGGGAGTGAGGGAAGGAGAGGGGGGAGAATGGAAGGGAGAAAAGGAGGGAGGGAGAGAGGGAAGGAGAGAGGGATAGGGGATAGGAAGCACAGCACTGCATCTCTGTGGTTCAAGTGTGTTGTTCCTCCAATATAAACACAGGGTTGTATTGTATAATTTTGAGTCGTTTTTCAACACATATTTATCCACTGTGGTAGGAAAACCAACGCTACAGGTATTAAATGTGTGGTGCTGGGGCGCCCCAGTGGCGAACCACATAACGCGCTCAGCCGCGACACGGGCGACCCGGGTTCGATTCCCGAATCCGTTGTTATTTCCCGAATGTCTTCCCCCCACTCTGTCTCCCATTTCTCCTCTGTCTCTCCCTACTGGACTGCCGAGTAGTAATAAAGCGATAAGACGCCAAAAAAAAAAATTAAAAAAAAAATTAAAAAAAATTGTGGTGCTATTAACACTTTGAGCGCCACGCCTGGTTTTCCGTTTTACCGGCTGAATGCCACCATCGGCGCCAATGTTAACGTTAATATCGCCTAATCTATGTTTTAAATTATGGCTATGTGTCTAATCTGCCCATCGCATTATCAAATACTATTTTCCAGTCAGTGCTGTGAAGGCAGATTGTTTTTTTATCGCGTCGTTTCCGTTTCAGAGCAGTTAGAAAAGCCCCCGTTTTGATATAAAAAACAGCTCATTCTGGAGCATTCTATGAAAATCGTCTTTTAGTGGAATATTCCACAACGTTGATATTCGTCGGCCTTTTTATGAATCGTTTTCAAATAAACGCTAGATGATCAATATTGCACGCAAGCACATTACGGCCGCGCACTGATAATCGCTCCGTTGATTTCCTCACGGACTTTTACAGTGAAACCGAAAGAGGACATTTCACAAAACAGCTTATAACTTCATCAAACTTACTCTGATTATCCTAACACTGATAACATAGAGTCCTTACCTGACATCAGATGGTATCCAACTGGTATATTCCAATTCCTGATCACCATTCGAAAAAATCGATACGTGTATGGATCCAACGCGATACTGTAGATCTCCATGATCAACGGGGATCTGAGGTTCCAGAATGAACTGTGGTAACCCCGGCTGGATCAGTGAACTGGAAAATGTGGAGTACCGGATTTTTTTCCCCATTCATTTTCATTGAGTCCATTCCAAAATCACTTATGTCATCTGGGAGACAACAGGGGGCGCTTTTTTCCACAGTGATCGCCGGCGCCCCTCGGCTATACTCGGGTAGGCTCGGGTGATGCAATCATTTTTCAGATCGCAAAAAAAAAAAAAATCGAGAAATCTCGTGAGTGGCATTCAACCACCTATAAAAAAAAACAGAGAAATCTCGTGAGTGGCACGGAAAGTGTTTAACACAGTATCAACAGATCTATACGCTTTGGACCGGATCCACAATACAGTATCCCTTAAACTTTGTTACTCTTACAATATATATGTCTCGTCCTTAAATGTAAACACATACGGTTGTGTTGAAAACCACAAAAACACAGCTATACATGGTTAGGTATTGTTTAGGACTCGAAAACCCAACGTTTCTGACTGATGCTTGATACTTGCCTGTCTTGACTTGGGACTTGACTTAAATTATAATGAGTCTTGTTAGTCTACTTGGTATTCTACTAAATATTATATAATAAGTCTCTTCAGTTTACTTGGTATTCTACTAAATATTATAATGAGTCTCTTCAGTTTACTTGGTATTCTACTAAATGAGGTCTGAGTGCCTAATTTTCTGAAATGAAATTTCGAGAATATCCCTCCTCATGGATATTTTATATTCGAGATGATATTAAGACGTTGAGTCAGACTAGTACCTAAAAAAAGAAAACCTGAAGCATGCAGCACTTTATACCGTACTGTATTGTACCCATTCTGCAATCTGTTAAATTAAGTTTTCATTCATTCATTCATTCATTCATTCATTCAATTCATTCATTCATTCATTCATCACACGTTTGAGTCAGACTTCTCTGGTTGATATGGCTTTGGGAGAGAGTACAATAGCTAATTTTCACAAATATTGATACTATATTGATCTACAGACAAATTTTACTCATTATTTTCTTATGATGACAGGCCTTCATCTTCCCGTAGTCCCGGAATGATATTTATCTACATATATTTGTTGTACATTCTTCACTTCTTCCTCCCCTTTTATTTTTTTCCTCGATGCATCCTGCCTATGCAAGAGGCCTAGTATGAGCACGACGACATCTTAACCTTCTGTGTATTGTCACAGTGAAAGGGTTAACCGTTTTGGTAGTGCGGCAGTGAAAGGGTTAAATATATACCAGAGTTGGTTGACCTATGAATCACTGTATCCACTTTTTTTTTCTTTTCTTTTTTATAAATGTTGTGTTTGCTTTTCATCTTGTTTGACATTTGTTATCTTTGGTATTCTGTTGTCTCTGTCCCTATTGGATAACTGTCAAGTGAATCTCATTTGTAAATGTTGGTTATGCTGAAAATTCAATAAATAAATATATAATAAAAAAACATATATATATATATTGATGAAATTCCCAGGGCGATGGAAATAACACATTGGGATTCCTTATGTCGGTGGTGTTCCACTTTAAGTACAGTATAATATTATAATATATTATATATATATATATATATATAGTATATATTATACAGTATATATATATATATATATTAAAGGAGAACACCACTCTTATTAAGAATTCCAATATGTTCTGTCCATGGCCTAAGACAGTTCAATCAATATCTTTGATTGAATAATTTCAACAATGAGCTATTCCCTCACAAAGCCACAAACCGGAGAAGTAAGACCTAAATTTGAGACGTCATCAAGTATAAAGTCTGGAGCTGCTCCATAAAGGATGAACGGAGGAAGATTTAAGATTTTGTGGACCCACAGAATGTTTGTTTTAGGGTGGCTGAGTGGCGCAGTGGGCTAGGCGCTCGCCAGTAACGCAGGAGATGCTGGTATCGAGCCCAGCTCCCTGCGTTGCTACCGGCTTGGCCGGTCGTCATACTAACACAATTGGCAGTGTTAGGGGTGGGAAAGCTGGTGGGTGGGGATTGGACGTTGTGGACAGCGACTCCTACAGGTCGGTTGGTGCGCCTGTACAGCAGAATCAGGAAGTATCCGGGGCAGCGTGAGCCTCCCATGCGTTACTCCTCGCCACTGAGAGATTTCGCTGTTCAGGTGAAAAGATGCGACAGCTGCCTCCTCATGTACCGGAGGGGACACGTGATGCAAGGCTTGGTCCTCACTGCAGCCGACCAGTGGAAGGCATAGTCTAGCAACGTTCGAGACAGGGGAGGGGAGAATTGAAGGGAGAATTGGCAAGGCGAAATTGGGATGGGAGAAAAATAAGGAGAAAAAGTGGATACATTTTTTTTTTTAGTTTTTATGCCCAAATGACCATGTTCTCAATTATGAAACGGTAAATGTACCCATATACTCAGAACATCCCCCTCGGAGCTCTCAGTGTCACCATTAATATCTCTAATTAGGAGTAGCTTCAGACTTTATCCTTGATGACATCACAAATTTGAATATTTTAACACTCTGGCTTTTTGGATTTGGGTGAGGGCTGTTCATGTCTCAGACCATTGGAATATATTAATTCTTAAATTGTGCATACTTGAAAATTACTCAGCTCGAAATATATGAATTATTATACTGACATTATCTCTCTTGAAGCTATGCTATTTCTCATCTACATCATTTCATTGAACTGTGGATTTGCGTGAGGACAAATTCACACTCAATTACTCTGTATCTTGCAAACAGAATTAATGTATAAGAGACTGTTTACAGTTTGGGCATATGTATTTATTTATTTATATATGTATGAGTTTGTGTGGAAAACTTTTTTTAAAGGCATACATTTTGGGAAATACACGTATTTGGCATCTTCCCCAATAAGAAGTGTAATCTGTGTGTCCAGTAGCCCCAGAGAGAGGTCCAGGTGTATGCTAGCCTAGCTTAGCACAAGGACTGGAAGCAGTAGGGAGCAGCTAGCCTAGCTTAGCACAAGGACTGGAAGCAGTAGGGAGCAGCTAGCCTAGCTTAGCCCAATGACTGGAAGCAGTAGGGAGCAGCTAGCCTAGCTTAGCACAATGACTGGAAGCAGTAGGGAGCAGCTAGCCTACCTCTGTCAAAAGTGAAGTAATACAACTCCAAGACTGATGCACAGAGAGGAAATTGGTAATAGTGTGCTATTGTAATAGTGTGATAGTGTAATAGTATGATAGAGTGCTAGTGTAATAGTGTGATAGTGTAATAGTGTGTAATAATGTAATAGTATCATAGAGTGCTAGTGTAATAGTGTAATAGTGTGTAACTAATAATGTAATGGTATGATAGAGTGCTAGTGTAATAGTGTAATAGTATGATAGAGTGATAGTGTGATAGTGTAATAGTGTGTAATAATGTAATATTATGATAGAGTGCTAGTGTAATAGTGTAATAGTGTGTAATAATGTAATGTAATAAGTGTAGTGTGCGTGTTTGTTTGCTCTGCGAGAGACAAAGAGAGAAAGAAAGAGAAGAAATGTGTTGCTGCCGCCTGGTGGAGAGGTACGCTCTACTGAGCGCACCTTTCTAGTGTAAGTTCTGATTGTGTTTTGATTGGTGCAGGTGCAGTCTGCAACATCAGTCCCAGTAGTGCTGATTGGTGCAGGTGCAGTCTGCAACATCAGTCCCAGTAGTGCTGATTGGTGCAAGTGCAGTCTGCAACATCAGTCCCAGTAGTGCTGATTGGTGCAGGTGCAGTCTGCAGCATCAGTCCCAGTAGTGCTGATTGGTGCAGGTGCAGTCTGCAACATCAGTCCCAGTAGTGCTGATTGGTGCAGGTGCAGTCTGCAGCATCAGTCCCAGTAGTGCTGATTTCTGTGTTTTCCAGCCTGACGTTTTATTGATTCATTTGTGACACTTATTGTCCAGAGAGTGCACAGGTGGCTACCTGATCCAGACGTGTATCTAATTAGAGAGAGAGAGGGAGAGAGAGAGAGGGAGAGAGAGAGAGAGAGAGAGAGAGAGAGAGAGAGAGAGAGAGAGAGAGAGAGAGATAGAGAGAGAGGGAGAGAGACCCGTCAAACAGACACAGCGGTCCTCCTCCGAGAGAGAGAGAGAGAGAGAGAGAGAGAGAGAGAGAGAGAGAGAGAGAGAGAGAGAGAGAGAGAGAGAGAGAGACCCGTCAAACAGACACAGCGGTCCTCCAAGAGAGAGAGAGAGAGAGAGAGAGAGAGAGAGAGAGAGAGAGATAGAGAGAGAGGGAGAGAGACCCGTCAAACAGACACAGCGGTCCTCCTCCGAGAGAGAGAGAGAGAGAGAGAGAGAGAGAGAGAGAGAGAGAGAGAGAGAGAGAGAGAGAGAGAGAGAGAGAGAGAGAGAGACCCGTCAAACAGACACAGCGGTCCTCCAAGAGAGAGAGAGAGAGAGAGAGAGAGAGAGAGAGCCCCGTCAAACAGAGAGAGCACAGAACTGGAATAGATAGAGAGGACCTCTCCTGTAGTGTGTCACGGCAATCTCCTTTGGTAAGATGGCTGCCATCGAATTTGATAACGTTGTCATGAAAGGGTCATTGTTTCGCCTGTGGACAGTGCATGAGAAGTCTGAATGTTCGACACAGCTGCCACTGGAATGTTTATTTGTGTTACGCCTTTAACACGTCAACCTCACGCAGAGTCTCACGCGCCAAACCTCTGATTGACACCAAGCAACTCATTATGTCAACTAGTTTCAAATCATCATCATCATCAACCTTTATTTATTCTCGAAAAGACAATTGAGGTCACCCTCCTTTTCAATGTCGTCGAGACTTTACAGACATTTCAATGCATACATTTCTACAATGTAACAATAATAAATATGAATAACTATCTGTATAGTACTTTTCACACATGGACCGCAGTCCAGAGTGCCCCACAGCAATTTGTATAAAATGAACATGGGCATAAAATCAGCACACAAATTGACAGAATAAAAGAACATGCATAAATTGCAGACATAAGAATAGGTATAAAAGACAATAAAAGTAGTGCAATGTAAACGTGCAGACTTGAGAATAGGCATAAAACAAGTACAATAAGTACAATGTCGCTCGAATGCATGTGAACTCTTGTATCTTGTATCTTGTAACCCCCGGGCCCGGAACAACCAGTCCCCCAAACACCCCACACATCAATCCCCACCACATCCCTAAGACACGCCATGACCGAAGGAAACACAAACAGCCCGGGAATGGCTGTTCTATCCGTCCAATTTCTGTGTGGGAGAGCTGTGAGTTGGCACCTCTTCTCCGTGTGCGTGCCTCTGGGAATGCAGAATGACACACCCCCCTGGTGGGGCGCGGGGCCAACTGCAGCAGGCTCGGATCAATAGCACCAATCATCCTTGAAGGATAAGCTGCCCTGGCAGGAGCTCAGTTGTTTAACGCAGATGAGCTCTTGAGACTGAGAGAGAGAGAGGAAGAGAGAGTCATTTTAGAAATCAAGTGGGGTGCGGATGAATTCAGGGCTAATGTCAAAAGGGAGCAGCATTTTCCAGCATTAATAGTCTCTCTAAAGTTGTATGTGAGGGACGCTGGTATACTTTCGAGATTTTGTTCAAATAGAATCTGAACAACATGAAATGCAGTAGAATGCATCGGAAAATAACTGCCCTACATTGCATATACATATACATATATATATACACCAGATAAGATCTACTTTCAGTATCATAGCAGATGAAGAATATATCGACCCATGTTTCATAGTATACCTTTGAGGCAGAAAGCTACTAGAAGCATGCAAATCCTCCTCTCCTCTTTTCTCTTCTCTTTTCTTTTCTTCTCTTCTCTTCTGTTCTCTCCTCTCCTCTCCTCTCCTCTCCTCTCCTCTTCTCCTCTCTTCTCTTCTCTTCTCTTCTCTTCTCTTCTCTTCTCTTCTCTTCTCTTCTCTTCTCTTCTCTTCTCCTCGCCTCTCCTCTCTTTTCTTCTCTCCTATCGTGCTTGCCTTGCCTCTCTTCTCTTTTCATCATTGCCTCTCCTCTCCTCCATCTCCTATCCTCTCCTCTCTTCTTTTCTCTTTTTATCATTGCCTCTCCTCTCCTCCATCTCCATCTCCTCTCCTCCATCTCCTCTCCTATCTTCTCCTCTCTTTTTATCATTGCCTCTCCTCTCCTCTCCTCTCCTCTGCAACATAAGGGAGGAAACAGCCGAGAGCCAGCGTGGCACTTTAAGACAGTGTCCTCTGTGACGCACCCTCTCTCTCCTCTTGGGCCACTCAGGCCCGTAGCAACAGAGACGTATGAGTAAAGTAGGTGAACAGACACGACCCTGAGCCTGCTGATGCTGTGCCACTGCTTAACGATGACAGCGCCTTATTAGGGCCCAAGTTCCTGAGTGATCGACCATAATCGGGCTCGTTAGACGTGATTAGCTGTTGCGGGGGAGAACAACGGTCCCTGGCGGTGATGGTCTGTTCGCTAGCTTTGAGCGCCCTGATCTGGGAGGCTGCGCCACAGCTTTGAGAACAAGGGGAGATAAGAGGCAGAGGATTAAGCTGCGTGAATAAGAGGAGAGAGAGTCGATAATTGAACACTTTGCACCCAGCCGAGTGAGCGGCCGCTAGACGGCATCGATAGAGGCGCGGCGACCACTGCGTTTCTCAAAAAACGAATATCTAAATTCATCTGACGCCGGGCTAATCATATTTAGTTAGTGTTGTTTAGACATCAGATATCTACTGTTTTAACACACAAGACACCCACTCTTACAGAATTAATGATGGCATTATTGTAAAAACTCGGGATGGAATAACATTGAATCATCACAACTGTGGATGTTTTTGTAATGGCTTTCAGCAATTGTCACTCTTTTCCCAAATTGATTGGGCCGCATTTTAGAATTGAATCCTTATTAGGCGGCACAGTGGCGCACTGGTTAGCAAGAAGGTCCTGGGAGTTCTCCTGTGTTCGCGTGGGTTTTCTCCCACCTAAAGACATGCATGCTAGGGACACACTTCTGCCCTTGACCAAGGTCTGGCATCAGAACTGGAGTTGGTCCCTGGGTGCCTGTTTGTGGCTGCCCACTACTACACTCCTAAGTGGGTTAGGATGGGTCTCAAATACATGAGTAATCATTTCCCCATGGAGATTAATATATATAACTTGTGTATACCTATTTGAGACAGTAATATGTCTACTATAGTATTCATCCTAAAGGCACTTAAGTTTGTTTACATTCCTAATCAAATAGAATAGAATAGAATAGAATATAATATAAGTACTTTATTGATCCCGAGGGAAATTCAGCACCACAGATCGCTCACAAAATAAAAATGTTGGTAGTAAAAATCTAAAATCACAAATAAGAATAAAAATACAGGCAGGGATATACAGTCTAAAATATGTATGTACATTCTAAAATATACAGTCAAAAATATATAGTAATATACAGTAAAATGTAATAAATGTACCAAAAAAAGTAAAGTGTCGATGTAAAGTCATAAGTCTTACGATAAATCTGAAGTGGCGGCTGGGTGGCGCAGCGGACATTAGGGGGTGGAAGTCGATGGGTGGTAATCTGGACGTTGTGGACAGCGACTCCTACAGGTCGGTTGGGGACGCCTGTACAGCAGAGACAGGAAATGGCGAGGGCAGTGTGAGCCTCCCACACGTTACACCTCGCCAATGAGAGTCCGCGCTGGCAGGTGAAAAGATGTGACAGGCTGTCTCCACATGTATCGGAGGGGACATGTGATGCAAGGCTTCTATCCTCCCTACAACCGGCCAGTGGGGGGCATATGCAAGCAACGTTCAAGACAGGGGAGGGGAGAATTGGCACAGCGGAATTGGGATGGGAGAAAATAGAAAAAGAGGAGAAAAAGTGGATACAAAAAAATTCAAAAAAATATCTGACGTGCAAACTGGGGGAATAACGAATGACCAGACGTCACCTGAACGTCTTATTTCATTATACAAAGTTTCTGAACTGACTTTTGGATGTAAAATGTCTTTCCAGCAGAGCAACAAGTACAGTACTAGGTAACACTACGCGGGTCCAGCTATGCTATGCTTGCTAATTATTATGCTTGGTTACATAATGTTAACCTTTCACTACCACACTACCAAATGGTTAACCATTTCACTGTGACAATACAGAAGGTTAACCCTTTACTGCCACACGACAAATGGTTAACCCTTTCAGTAGTGAAAGGTTAACCTTCTGTAGTGTGGTAGTGAAAGGGTTGGTTAACGGAGATTGTCCTGAAGGAGTCGTCAACAAATATATTGTTACACGGACAAATGTATTCACAAAATGGATCACCGTTCAACGTTATTGAAGACTTCTATGACCGATAAGTACTTATGATTACCTTCACTAACCATGTTTTCATGCATTTCGGTATGACCACAAGCCCCTACAGATGCATTTTGCCTACATATCTTTGAATTATGCGTTAACGCGATTAACGTGGTGTTGTCAGAAATATAGATTTTTTTTATACATATTCAATTCTGAAACTGTGTCAATAAAAATGTTCTGCACTATTGATACCAGCTGCCTGCATTTTTCTCATAGGCTCCGCCTCCTTTTACTCACAGTGCTGTGTTCTCAGGGGACGCCCTAAAAACACTCATCTCTCTCTTTCTCTCTCTTTCTCTCTCTCTCGCTCTCTCTCTCTCTCATCTTGTCTCTTCCACTCCACTTGAAGACAGTGTGCGGGTCTTGTCACAGTGCTGTTTGACAGCTCTTGTTTCACCGTCACTGAAGCATTAAAACAAGATGTCCCAGAAAGCTAAACTAAGCTCAAAGCTATCGGGCCTGAGAAATCCGACAGCTGGTTTTGCAAATAGGAAAAACTCTTTGACTATGGTCAATAGTCAATTAATTCAGTAAGATGCTGCTGTGCTTGAGAACACACAGTACACATCTATAATAGCGTATAAGAAGGTGACATATTGATTTGTCTTCATTCCTAAGATTAGTTATTTATATATAGACCTAATCTAAACATTTCTAAAATGTTTGATATTTCTCTTATAGTAGCTGAGGAGAATCAGCCCACGATTAAAACAACACACTTACTTGAAGCTGTATTTGAACCACTAGAAAGCTGTGCTCAGTAGAGTGCAAATCTCCATCAGGCCGCATGCCCTAGTGGTAGGGATGCATCCAAAAATAGTGTGTCATGTGGGCATGCATGTTGGTGTAGGTGGTGTAGAGAGGATGGTGTTGCATGTTGTGTATAGGGTGGTGTAAAGAGGAGGGTGTTGCATGTTGGTGTAGGTGGTGTAGAGAGGATGGTGTTGCATGTTGTGTGTAGGGTGGTGTAAAGAGGATGGCGTTGCATGTTGTGTGTAGGGTGGTGTAAAGAGGATGGTGTTGCATGTTGGTGTAGGTGGTGTAAAGATTATGGTGTTGCATGTTGGTGTAGGTGGTGTAAAGAGGATGGTGTTGGTACATAGCATATTCATAGAAAACATTTGATTTCAATGTCCTCATTCAGATCTGGGTCATTTAAAGCATCAAGACAGTGAATCCAAAATGTGCAGAAACATGCACGTCCAGCGTTGCTTAGATACCAAACTTGGCACTGTGGCCTAAATTCACATGAAACAGAACACAAACTTCTCACACTGTGAAAACTATTATTTTGGCACAACTGTTTGTGTAGTTGAGTATTTAATCATGAACATGTATTCACTTTTTATTTTACTTCATCAGTTATGGACAGTATCATCCTGTCCCCCACTACCCACTACTCTTTCAAACCAACCAAACACACGACCATGTAACGTTACTGTTTACTCGCCTCTAGCTTTTTGTGTGCTTTAACGTTAGTGGTAGTGGAGCAACGTTATATAGCCTAGAAACAAACAATACCAAACAATATATCTACCAGCTTGACCAGGACGCGTGAATACTTTCCCTAAGGGGGTTGTCGGTTTGCGCGATCTGATTGCCACTGACGTTTCTGGTCATGTGACATGTGCGGCCAATCGTGTGACGGCAAGTTATTTAGCCGGTTAAGCTTAGGCACTCTTTCGAAGTTGGTAAGGTTAGAGTTTGTCTTAGAGCAGGGCGATAGAACACCAGCCCTGATCCAAACTCTAACCTTAACCAACTTCGAAAGAGTCGCCTAAGCTTAACCAGTGATAAACTAGGCGTTAGGTAGTTTGCTGCTGTTAGACCCGGAAATTGGTGCAGAACTTGCCGTCACACGATTGGCGCACCTGTCACATGACCAGAAACGTCAGTGGCCAATCAGATCGTGCAAACCGAACGCGGAAGGACAATCACCTTAGGGAAAGTATTCACGCGACCAGGACTCATAACATATATTGAGCTTGTCAAGTTGGTTACCATCTTGAGCTGGTAGCTAGTTTTTCATCATCTTACTGTATCTTGAGTGCGCCGGTCCCAAATGAGCAGATGGGTGGCTGGTAGTGTCGCCCTCGTGTATGCAAAGGTGCAAATTTATACTGGCCTAGTATGATGGAAATTAATTTAAATGCAATAGTTTTTGTTGACCGATGTGAAAAATATTCGAGGCAGGAGTTCCTTGGCCCACTGTCATCATGTACAGCAAACATTACGGATGCACAGAGACACTACCAAATTAATTCATAATTGTGTGTGTGTGTGTGTGTGTGTGTGTGTGTGTGTGTGTGTGTGTGTGTGTGTGTGTGTGTGTGTGTGTGTGTGTGTGTGTGTGTGTGTGTGTGTGTGTGTGTGTGTGTGTGTGTGTGTGTGTGTGTGTGTGTGTGTGTGTGTGTGTGTGTGTGCGTGCGTGCGTGTGTTGAAAACTATTTTTATTATTATTGTGATAATAATCTATTCCATATCGCCCAGACTTCCAAGTATATTTATACTAGTCTAGCATTGGTGCACGCCACGGGCATGACTACATTTCCTTGAATGTAAACCTAAATGAACGTACATTTGACCCTAAATCAAATCAAATTAAATTAAACTAAATTTAAACCAGTGTTCTATTGCTTGGAGACAATTGGGTTGGAAGAGAGAGAGCGGGAGAGAGAGAGAGAGGGAGAGGGAGAGGGAGAGAGAGAGAGGGAGAGGGGGAGAGAGAGAGAGAGAGAGACAGAGAGAGAGAGAGAGAGAGAGACAGAGAGAGAGAGAGGGAGAGAGAGAGAGTGTAACAGATCATGTGCATAATCATTCCAGGTCAGTAGTTTGATTAGCGAGAGGCATTAGTTTGATTAGCGAGAGGCATTCACACGTCCTGGCTTCATGCAGGCAGGGGAGACGTGGTATGGAGTGATAGTGTTATATAATAACTGTAGCCTTTATTGCTATTACGCCTACTGTATTTAAAAAGTTTACAACCTGCCCTACAGGAAGAAAATAACAACTATAAAGCCAAGTCATTGAAATGATAAACAATTAAATATGGAGGGATGGATGGATGGATGGATAGATAAAGAGATAGATAAAGAGAGAAATTTGTCTCAGATGTGTTTAAAAAGACAGCCTGGCTTTTATTATTTTCGACCAGGGAACCAGCAGGTACAGAGATGACAATAACTAACGCAAAATGAAAGAGAGAGAGAGAGAAGATGAAAGTGGAAGCGTGCGCCTGCTCAGAGATTCCCGTCATGCTGCCTCTAGCAGACATATTAATCCTGGAATATCCAAAAAAGGCGCGGATGACCTTAAAAAGAGATGAAAATTAATCCATGAAAGGGTAATATATATACATTATGTATGTGTGTGTGTGTATGTAGTATATCATTCATATATATATTTATTTGTGAAATCATAAAATGCAACACGGGGCGTGACACACACACACACATCGTCCGTCCCCCCCCCCCCTTCCTCAGACGAGACGGATGCCGGCGATAGTTTGGCGTGACACTTTCCAAAACAAGTTTTATGCAAATGAGGGGTCTCTTAAAACCACTATTGGATAGGGGGATATTTGCACAGGGGGATATTTGGAGGCTTGATGTAGTTTGCTTTACGGTTTCTCCTAATCTCAGCCATTAATCATATCAGCAGTCTGAGATATAAAAACATCAATCACAAGACCAAAGCATGATGGATGAGGGAGCCAAGAGGCCGTCGCTCTCTCTCTCTCTCTCTCTCTCTCTCTCTCTCTCTCTCTCTCTCTCTCTCTCTGTCTCTCTCTCTCTCTCTCTCACTCTCTCTCTCTCTCTCTCTCTCTCTCTTCTTTCTCTCTTTCTCTCTATATCTCTGTCTCTCTCTATCTCTCTCTGTCTCTCTCTCTTTCTCTCTCTGTCTTTCTCATCTCACTCTGTCTTGTCTCTCCATCTCACTCTCACTTACCCACTCTGCATATCTCTATCTCTCTATCTCTCTTTATCTCTCTCATCTCACTCTGTCTTGTCTCTCTCTCCATCTCACTCTCTCTCACCCACTCTCATCTATCTCTCTCTCTCTGTCTCGCTCTCTCTTCCCCATCTCACTCTGTCTGATCTCTCTCCACCTCTCTCTCTCTCTCTCTCTCTCTCTCTCTCTCCTTGCTCTCATCTTGATCTAATCCACACTCTCTCTCTCTGTATGTATGTCCCTCTCTCTCCATATCTCTCTGTCTTTCTCCATCTCTCCCTATCACTCCCTCTTCGACCATCATGCCACACACCGTATTTCAGACTTGTAAATGCAGAAGAAGGGATGAGAGGAGCAGAGAAGGAAGAGAGAGAGAGGAAATGGTGGGAGGGGAGGGAGGGAGGGAGGGATGGGGAGACGCGAGTTCCTGCATCCCGATGCGCAGCCATAAATTGCTTCCCCGGTCCTCTCCAAAGGGTGAAGCTATAGATGTCCTGGAAGTTCGTCGCTACATTAAGGGAGAATCTTTAATTAGACCGGGGGGGGGGGGGGGGTGAGGTAATGAATCAGCAACAGTGCTCTGTGTGTGAGAACGACGCAGAGAAGAAGAGAGAGAGATGGAATGAATGAAAAGAGCATATAGCGAACGAGAGGTCACGCCCCCCGCTCCTCCTCTTTACACCCCGTCACGCCCCCCACTCCTCCTCTTTACACCACCCCGTCACACCCCCCGCTCCACCTCTTTACACCACCCCGTCACGCCCCCCACTCCACCTCTTTACACCACCCCGTCACGCCCCCACTCCACCTCTTTACACCCCGTCACGCCCCCCGCTCCTCCTCTTTACACCCCGTCACGCCCCTCGCTCCTCCTCTTTACACCCCGTCACGCCCCTCGCTCCTCCTCTTTACACCCCGTCACGCCCCCCACTCCACCTCTTTACACCACCCCGTCACGCCCCCCACTCCACCTCTTTACACCCCGTCACGCCCCCCGCTCCTCCTCTTTACACCCCGTCACGCCCCCCGCTCCTCCTCTTTACACCCCGTCACGCCCCTCGCTCCTCCTCTTTACACCCCGTCACGCCCCCCGCTCCTCCTCTTTACACCCCGGCACGCCCCCCGCTCCTCCTCTTTACACCACCCCGTCACACCCCCCGCTCCACCTCTTTACACCACCCCGTCACGCCCCCCACTCCACCTCTTTACACCACCCCGTCACGCCCCCCGCTCCACCTCTTTCCACCCCCGTCCCGCTCCACCTCTTTACACCCCGTCACGCCCCCCGCTCCACCTCTTTACACCACCCCGTCACGCCCCCCACTCCACCTCTTTACACCCCGTCACGCCCCCCGCTCCACCTCTTTCCACCCCGTCACGTCCCTCGCTCTTCCTCTTTACACCCCGTCACGTCCCTCGCTCCTCCTCTTTACACCCCGTCACGCCCCCCGCTCCACCTCTTTACACCACCCCGTCACGCCCCCCGCTCCACCTCTTTACACCACCCCGTCACGCCCCCCGCTCCACCTCTTTACACCCCGTCACGGCCCTCGCTCCTCCTCTTTACACCACCCCGTCACGCCCCTCGCTCCTCCTCTTTACACCCCGTCACGCCCCCCGCTCCTCCTCTTTACACCACCCCGTCACACACCCCGCTCCTCCTCTTTACACCACCCCGTCACGCCCCCCGCTCCTCCTCTTTACACCCCGTCACGTCCCCCGCTCCTCCTCTTTACACCCCGTCACGTCCCCCGCTCCTCCTCTTTACACCCCGTCACGTCCCTCGCTCCTCCTCTTTACACCCCGTCACGCCCCTCGCTCCTCCTCTTTACACCCTGTCACGCCCCCCCTCCACCTCTTTACACCCCCCCTCCGCTCCACCTCTTTACACCTCGTCACGCCCCCCGCTCCTCCTCGTTACGCCCCCCGCTCCTCCTCGTTACACCCCGTCACGCCCCTCGCTCCACCTCTTTACACCCCGTCACGCCCCCCGCTCCACCTCTTTACACCACCCCGTCACGCCCCCCACTCCACCTCTTTACACCCCGTCACGCCCCCCGCTCCACCTCTTTCCACCCCGTCACGTCCCTCGCTCTTCCTCTTTACACCCCGTCACGTCCCTCGCTCCTCCTCTTTACACCCCGTCACGCCCCCCGCTCCACCTCTTTACACCACCCCGTCACGCCCCCCGCTCCACCTCTTTACACCACCCCGTCACGCCCCCCGCTCCACCTCTTTACACCCCGTCACGGCCCTCGCTCCTCCTCTTTACACCACCCCGTCACGCCCCTCGCTCCTCCTCTTTACACCCCGTCACGCCCCCCGCTCCTCCTCTTTACACCACCCCGTCACACACCCCGCTCCTCCTCTTTACACCACCCCGTCACGCCCCCCGCTCCTCCTCTTTACACCCCGTCACGTCCCCCGCTCCTCCTCTTTACACCCCGTCACGTCCCCCGCTCCTCCTCTTTACACCCCGTCACGTCCCCCGCTCCTCCTCTTTACACCCCGTCACGTCCCTCGCTCCTCCTCTTTACACCCCGTCACGCCCCTCGCTCCTCCTCTTTACACCCTGTCACGCCCCCCCTCCACCTCTTTACACCCCCCCTCCGCTCCACCTCTTTACACCTCGTTACGCCCCCCGCTCCTCCTCGTTACGCCCCCCGCTCCTCCTCGTTACACCCCGTCACGCCCCTCGCTCCACCTCTTTACACCCCGTCACGCCCCCCGCTCCTCCTCTTTACACCTCGTCACGCCCCCCGCTCCTCCTCGTTACACCCCGTCACGCCCCCCCCGCTCCACCTCTTTACACCCCATCACACCCCCCGCTCCTCCTCTTTACACCACCCCGTCACGCCCCCCGCTCCTCCTCTTTACACCCCCCTGTCATGCCCCCCGCTCCACCTCTTTACACCCCGTCACGCCCCCCGCTCCACCTCTTTACACCACCCCGTCACGTCCCGGCGACTGCACATTAATCATGCGGCAGGAGAATAGAGCAGCATCTGTAATACTGACTCACACTGCCCGCCATCGTTGAAGGACAGGGAGAGGTTAGACAGGATGGGATGGGCAGTGAGGTGGAGCGGGGGTGATGTGGGGTGATGTGAGGTAGGGTGTATTGGGGTGATGTGGGGTGATGTGAGGTAGGGTTTAGGGTAGTGATGTGGGGTAGGGTGTAGGGTAGTAATGTGGGGTGGCGTAGGGTTGGGTGGGATGGGTTGGGGTGGATGTAGCCAGAGCTAGGAGTACACACACACCTGCATGAAAGGAAGGATGGTTTTATACTCATACTAGGATGGAATGATGATGGTCTCCTGTGACACACACACACATTATACTGTATACACACACGTATATACACGTGCTTACAATAATGCAATAATGACTACACATACTCATACAGTAGCACAAGGATGTATATGCGCATGCGTCCATGCCTACACACACACTGTGTGTGTGTGTGTGTGTGTGTGTGTGTGTGTGTGTGTGTGTGTGTGTGTGTGTGTGTGTGTGTGTGTGTGTGTGTGTGTGTATTAACAGTTATAAATGGGGTGACATGGAGGCAAGGACAGAAAGAGGACGTGTATCTAAATATGGATCCTTAGAGGGACTGCTGCTGTTTTAGTACCACAGACACGCACGCACACACACACCATGCATACACACACACACACACCATGCATACACACACACACATCATGCATACACACACACACATCATGCATACACACACACATCATGCATACACACACACACCACGCATATACACACACACCACGCATACATACTCACACACACACCACGCATATATATACACACACACACCATGCACACACACACACACCATGCATATATATACACACACACCATGCATACACACACACCACACATACACACACAAAAGCCACGCATACACACACACACACACACACCACGCATACACACACAAACCACGCATATACTGTAACTGTATATACACACACACACCATGCATACACACACATACACATACATACACCACGCATACATACACACCCACACATAAAAATGCACACACACCCCACATACACACGCATTTTTACACATACACACGTGCATACAAACGGCACACCCACATACACTTACATGCACATACACACGCACATAAGCACGCGCACACACACTCAGTGTCTCCCACAGCCAATCTCTCTGCACAAAGGGCCACGTTTTGCATTTGAATCTCTGAACCGGGTGGCAGATAAAGCCCCTTATTGCTCCTCTGTGATAAGAAACAGCGCGCTGAAGTAATTGTGTCACCTGTAATGAAACGGCAGAGGAGGACAATGCAGATAGCATTTCCAATAACTCAGCGACGCGCTCGGCGCATAATTCACCGCGCCGCCAACGTTGAGTGACAGGATCCATCCCTCTTTGATCCATACGCTCGGATGATCAATGACGGGCGAGGCCTGCCTTTGCCCCGCGGCGTATCTGACCTTTTTAAAGGGGCCGACGTGAGGTCACTGCCAGCGCGTGATACGAGATGCCAATCCATTACAGGGATGATGGGAGCAGGGGGCGGAGCTTCCTATAGGCAACGACAAGAATTCGGTTTTAATTCTTTAGTGTGCACTTTACATTTCTTCTTAATTTGCTTTGAAAGCTAATTTGCACATTATTTTATTGTTTGTTATTGTTATTATTATTATTATTATTATTATTATTATTATTATTATTATTATTATTATTATTATTGTTTGTTAGCTAAGTTGTTTATTTGTTTAAATTTTTTAGTGTGCACTTTACATTTATTCTTAGCTCTTGTTCTTGTTTTTTTTATAATTTTTTTTGGGGGGGGGGACGCAGTGGTGAAGCTTGCCTAGGGCGCCAAATGTGCTAGGTCTGGCCCTGGATGGGAGTACGTCGTGGGGGATATTCATACTAAGCACGTGACGCCACCTGGAGGTTACGGCCAAGTGCAGCAGCGCTCATCAACCCAACCCCTGCCGTTAACACTAGTCTTCCTTACTGTTGGGGAGTTCTAATTGAGTATCTTTTGTGATCTGTGAAATTGACTTTTAATCATTTGTGTGTCGGGTGTGTTGGGTGTGTGTGTGTGTGTGTGTGTGTGTGTGTGTGTGTGTGTGTGTGTGTGTGTGTGTGTGTGTGTGTGTGTGTGTGTGTGTGTGTGTGTGTGTGTGTGTGTGTGTGTGTGTGTGTGTGTGTGTGTGTGTGTGTGTGTGTGTGTGTGTGTGTGTGTGTGTGTGTGTGTGTGTGTGTGTGTGTGTGTGTGTGTGGCAGCAATAACTCATGCATTTCTCATTCGAATGGGTGACTAGGTTCATAGTACTATTATTTATGTATGTATTTGTTTATTTTTCACATTGGTCAAAGATCAACGGCACAAATCAGGATCAACATTTTAGTCATTAGTGTATAGATAGTCTATATTAGTGTATAGATAGAACGTTTATATATTAGTAGATAGATAGATAGTCTGTATTAGTGTATATATAGATAGTTTATATATTAGTAGATATATAGATAGATAGATAGATAGATAGATAGATAGATAGATAGATAGATAGATAGATAGATAGATAGATAGATAGATAGATAGATAGATAGATAGATAGATAGATAGATAGATAGATAGATAGATAGATAGATAGATAGATAGATATAGATAGATAGATAGATAGATAGATAGATAGATAGATAGATAGATAGATAGATAGATAGATAGATAGATAGATAGATAGATAGATAGATAGATAGATAGATAGATAGATAGATAGATAGATTGGAATATTTATATATATTTGAACTAGTGCAACGCAACTAGAACTGATGCACAACATCAAGGAAAATACCAGTGTTTATGAGTTCTTGGTCACCTCTTGATCAACTATCAGTGCCCACTTAATACAGGGAGATAATGTAGCTTCTGTGTTAGTTATTAATGATTATAAATATGATTTACCAATAATCTAGTAAATCTGTTATTTTAATCTCATCAGTTATTTCCTAGATGAGAAAAATAAGTAACAATATAGCTGTGAACGTATATTCTGCATGTGTGTTGTTGTAGCTGTTTTCTTGCTGTTGCCACTTACTGATGACATCATCAGTAGCTATGTGATCTTTCAATGGAGGACTGTATTAAGTATGGCTTGAGATAAAGAGGAGATCCAGACGTTGATCTCCCTGGCTACTTCCGTCATTAGCTCTGGGAAAATAAGCAGACCTGGGATATATGAAATGAATGGAGTGGGATTGTAATTTATACCAGTAAAGGTAGAAGAGCTAGCTAGCATTAGATGCAACATTGGATAGCTGACATTAGCTTAAACTATTTGGTAACTAATGTTAGCTAACAGCAAAAGAAGATGTGTTAAATGCTTTGCATTCAAATCAAATCAAATGTATTTGTAAGGCCCGACAACACACGTTAATGTCCCCATGGGCCGGACACGTCTTCTTTAAACAAGTCAAGAAGAAACATCGCAATAAATCAAGAACAAAACAGAAACACCATGAAATCCAAAATAAAATGTAAAGTAAATAAATGCAACACTCCCAGACATACCCCACGCGAAGGTGTTAACAGAACTCAGTTTAGGGCGACAATAATGTGGTCAAGAGGCATGGTTTCTATCTTGTGCCTGAACTGGCGTGGCTTCTTTTATTCACACATAAGCAGTAGTTGTACAACACTCCTCTCTCTTTGAGAGACGTTGGAGGAGAGAACGAAAGGGGTGGATACCTTTCCTTTTATAGTTGCCATAAAGTAGAATACCTGGGTGGCTCCGCCTAGAGCGCCCTCCAGTGGGGACAGATATATATGCAACTAGGCAATCACTGGTGGAGACAATTGTCTACGCAGGTAAACAGTTACTAGTGTAAACAGTCATATGTACAGTTAGACAGTTACTAACAATCCTATACAGAGTCTCTGATCTCAACAGAAGGTATGGAAAAACTCACAAAAAACCTAGCAATAGGAAAAAAGCACCACAGGCAATGTGGAGGGGAGAAACCTTAGAAGGGCCGTTCAAGGGGGGATCTCCCTTCTTAGATGTCGGTGATGGTAGTGTTGCAATAAAACAGGCGAAACAGTTGGTAAGCATGTACATACACATGTAATGAAACACAAATAAGTACATGCAATAGCAACTGGGGTGCATACGTAAGAACATTTAGAAAGATTGAAAATAGAGCTGATGACGAATCCATTTGAGGTATGGGGGAGATGTAGAGAGGATCGATTCCTAACCGAATTTACTTGTGTAACTTGATAATTTGACTGTTTCTTGTATACGAGAATATCATTGTTTTGAATATACTGAAGTACACATTTTAATATCTTTATTTGTGTTCACACACACATACACACACACACACACACACACACACACACACACACACACATAAACACTTCCAACGCTCCAATGTAATGTCATCACAAAATCTCACTACTGTTAATTTTCACACACATACACACACACACACACACACACACACACACACACACACACACACACACACACACACACACACACACACACACACACACACACACACATAAACACTTCCAACACTCCAATGTAATGTCATCACAAAATCTCACTACTGTTAATTTTCACACACATACACACACACACACACACACACACACACACACACACACACACACACACACACACACACACATGCACAGACAGAGATTGCACGACACACAGCCTCCCATGCTGTAATGTGTTTTTGTCTGACTCCTAACAGAATGACTATTGGCCTGTGTTACAGGAGGACGAGACGGGCGAGGGCCGCTTCAGCTTCGCGGGCTACGGCATGGGCCCCGCCTGCCTGCAGTCCAAGGACGGCATGGCCATCAAGGGCAACAACAACAACGCCCCGGCCTCGTCCGGCCCGCCGGAGAAGACCGTGGAGGAGATGAAGAAGCTGTTCGTCAGCCGGGCCAAGCGCATCGACACCGTGTCCCGCGTGGCCTTCCCGCTCGTCTTCCTCCTTTTTAACATTTTCTACTGGATCGTTTACAAGATCATACGCAGCGAGGACGTCCACAAGCAGTAGTCGGGCGGGGGTAACCCCGGGAAATAATTCAGAGAGAGAGAGAGAACGAGAGAGGAAAAGAGCTGAGATCCATACAGGAGACATCTTCTTTGGCCCTCCTACCGCCAACTCCCCCCTCCCCCCCCCCCCCCTTTTCCTTTCCTGCAACGTCTTCCAAACCAACACTCACATCCTCTCTTCCTCCCCTATCTTCCAAACCAACACTCACATCCTCTCTTCCTCCCCTATCTTCCAAATCAACTCTCACATTAACTTCTCCTCCCCTATCTTCCAAATCAACTCTCACATTAACTTCTCCTCCCCTATCTTCCAAACCAACACTCATATCCTCTCTTCCTCCCCTATCTTCCAAATCAACTCTCACATTAACTTCTCCTCCCCTATCTTCCAAACCAACACTCATATTCTCTCTTCCTCCCCTATCTTCCAAACCAACACTCATATTCTCTCTTCCTCCCCTATCTTCCAAATCAACTCTCACATTAACTTCTCCTCCCCTATCTTCCAAATCAACACTCATATTCTCTCTTCCTCCCCTATCTTCCAAACCAACACTCATATTCTCTCTTCCTCCCCTATCTTCCAAACCAACACTCATATTCTCTCTTCCTCCCCTATCTTCCAAATCAACTCTCACATTAACTTCTCCTCCCCTATCTTCCAAATCAACACTCATATTCTCTCTTCCTCCCCTATCTTCCAAACCAACACTCATATTCTCTCTTCCTCCCCTATCTTCCAAAGCAACGCTCACATTCTCTCTTCTTCCCCTATCTTCCAAATCAACGACTCCCCCTGGCAGAGTTATATATTATATTTATTGATATTATTTGGTTTCTCCTCCTCCTCCTTTTTTGTTTCTTCTGTCCACTCACCCCCACCACCCCCCGGTGTTTATCCCACCCCCCCCTGAATAATCCGGACCAGTGCAATAGCAATGCAGTAAAATGCATGATATATGAATGTGGCAATATATTTACAAAAAGATGAAAAATGAAAAAGTTAAATACAAAAAGACTTTCACAGATTACATCCGAGAACTATGGAGTCGATGGTAACTGGAGAACTCTGCGGAGCAGGAGGAAGAAGGAGCGGTTCTTGGAAAAGGTTCTTGTGTTTGTTTTTATGTTGCGTTACAACTTGAAGACAGATTATTGCATTCTGTGAAGATGTTTTGGGCGGGTGGTGTGGTGGTTGTTGTCGTGGGGGGGGGGGGGGGGGGGAGGAACATACAGCACTGTAATATATTCATATATCTATCATAAATGGAGAAGAAAAAAAACGAAACTTTCTTTCAAAGGTAGGCATCTGGAAACGAGAGATTTCTTTAAAAAAAACGTTTAAAAAAAAGGATTGAAGGCGGTTCGGTGCTTCCATAAATAAAGTGATGCGAGGATCATGAGTCCTATATATCTAAAAGAGAAAAGAAAATGCTTCAATGTGTATTGCAAGCACTTGTCAACGCTTTTTCCCCCCCTGAAGCCTCGAACTAGACAAAACTAAATGGGAGTTTTCTCACGTGGTCGATGCTGCTACTATCGATCACGTGACAGAGAAAAAGAAAAAAGAAAAAAAAGACTTGCAGAGTGGAGAGAAGATGGGAGAGAAGACTATATCATTTATACAAGCTGTGGTCAATGTGTCGCTCTCTACCTGTCCTTTATTTATCTAGAAATGATTGCATTTATTCTTTTTTGATCTATGTGCCAAGTAAACACGTGGCTGTGTGACCATGCTACTCTCTGCAGCAGCTTCATCTACGTATCTACGGAAACGGGGACAATTCTCCATCTCTGCGTACGTCATCCGCCTCGTGGGTCTATCACTTCCTGTGCCCCCCCCCCCCCCCCCCACCCACCTGAGGTATCGTTACTTCACCCTGAATTTCTATGGATTATATACGAAAAGAGTGGATTTATCCCGGGGACACAGAGCAGACAAATCCTTGTTGCTTCCTTGTTTGTGTTTCTGAAACTGTTGACCTGAAGAAATAGTTGTTTACATCTTGCTGAAGCTTCCTCGCCTTTTCACCCCCTCAATGTGACGCCCGGCAAGTGTTGGGGAAGCTGCTAGCATAGTGTTGCTAAGCTACCAATGACTTCACACAGGAGGGAGTTGAGCTACAGCGAAGCTACCTTCAGGAGAAATATAGTTTTGTTAACTAAAGTTACTTAGAATAGGTAGTTCAATCTACTTAAAACAAAATTTAAAAGAGCATATTCACATATATGCAAAGCAATACAAAAGTATTACAAAATAGGTTACAAAAGGAAGTCACCTGCATAATAGAACACTCTATTAAGTTCATTGCAAAAGCTATAGTGCACACATGTCAGTAATAGCTGCCTGCCAGTCGGGCATGAACCACCAGCACTAAATAACCCTCTATCTAATCTGGTTTCTTCGCGGAAGAAAGTGCAAGGAGTGTTCATTTTTGTTGTATGTGCCTTGCATAAGTATAACAGTTAAAACAGGCAACAAGAATGTGATGTTGTCTACCTTGGAACATTCACTTTTTTAGACCATGTAACAACTTGATCAGAACAATAGAAGGGGCCAGCTTGGTTGGTACGAGCAGAATCTCTTATTTATACGAGACATGAGCGCAGCCTCTCAATGTTCTTGTTCCTTTATTTGATAGACAAAGAAACGGCTTGTAGTAGAAGTTGTCAACTACGCCTCAAAACTGAAAAGGAAAATTGTCATATACGACTACGATAACTTGAACTACCAGCTAAGCTACTGGGAAAACGTAAACGAATAGCTTAAATGACATAGCAACGAAGCTGCTCCCCCACACTGTGCCCGGCTGAGAGGAAAATGGAGTGAATTGTGAAAACAACAACACCTATTGTACCTTAAGTCTCTATGATTCCCCTCTGACGACACCATACATACACCGACCTAGCTAGCGAAACTAGCTTGCACATCGCCATGGAAACTAGTTTAAATCACTGTCTGTGCGTCACGCCAGTTTCAGTGGACCTGGAGAGATAATTTACACTCGGCAGTGTGGGTCTACGATTTGTGAGAAACTGAAATGCATTTTTTTGCTTTCCCCCAGGCTTCTCTATGCAATGATTAAATATATGCAATTATTTTCCTGTTTAGCTTCGCCGTCTCAAAAGCGTCATTCGCGGATCAGACTTTTTTTCTTTCTATTTCGGACATCCTCGCACAAGTAGCTTAAACGGCGTTTCCAGCGCTTGCTTTGTAGATATACGGTATGTACGGCCTCAGAGAAGCCACAAGTACACTGTGCAGACGTTACATACTGTACAGTCAAAAGCAGCCCAACACACACCTGTGAGGAGGGGCCATGGTGACGACGGGCCCCAAAGAGAGGCCCTTCCCATGAGAGAATAGAGCCCACGCACAACATGAAATGACTACGGCATTAACGCGATCAACGGTCAAAAAAAGGTATTTAAAACAGTTCAACACCTGGGCCATGACCAGTGGTTACTTCGTAGAAGAAACACATTACTGCACTGTTTTCCAGACGGGTGCCTATGTTAAAATCATCCGTACCACTTTCAATATCGTCTAAAAACAGAAACGTGTCAAACTGGTATTCATCCTTCCCAAAATGGTATTGTTGTTGTGTATAGGGGGGGCTCACACTGTAATGTCTCAGAGTGTAATGTCAACTCTTGTCACAACAGTACAGATGGAAAGCGTAGTAAACGTACAGTATAACCTACTACATTTTCTCTTTCTGCACATTTGGTCGTTTTTTTCTCCTTTCTACCGTCTCATCACTTCTCCGTCTGTTTGACGCAGCTGAAAGTGCTGTTCCCGATGCACATCGCCAGACAGAGAGACACAGTGATCCACGACTCAACACTACTCTAGTATGGTGACAAATGCATTGCGCCTGCAGAAAGTGTTCTGACCTACTTGCGGGTTGAAACTATAACTACATAAAACTAACAATATATTAAAGTCTTATTTGCATTTAAAATGGTTATGTCAATCCATCATCATCATATGTACAGTCAGTTTCCCCTGTGTTTAGAGACACCAATGGACTGCGTTGATGGAGAACGTAATGTTAGCTAACTAGTTAATCCTTAGTTAGCCATTTTGGCTGGCTAGCTTTGTACAATGCTAAGCTAACATCGTATCAAGCTTGACAAACTGAAACGATAATGCAGTGGAAATGGTCATATATGTCTTGAAATGATTGTACATATACAACGGTAGATTGACCATTACCATTTTGAAATGCAAATATGAAATGTATACCGGGTTCGTTTATGACATTAGTTTATAACCTGGAAGTAGGCCGGAAGACATTTTGCAAGCAGAACGGATTTGGCACCACACTAAAACCACCACATACAGGAAGGGCAGTCCTCCAATCATGTCAGTATCACCTACACAACTATACAAGTTACTCAGTGTGAATAAAATGTCACTTCCATTTTCTTTGAATTTCTTTAAACATTCCTCCACACCTTTTCAACTTGGTTTTTAATGCAAAACCAAAGAAGAGCTTTTTATTCGTTTTTTGGTATAGCAGCCATTGCCTTTTTTTTATTTTTTATTTTTATTTTTTTATGCATTTTTGTTTATTTATTTACATTATTTATTTTCAACCTGTCTCTATCTTGAGGAGTATTGCGTTGTTTCTTTCGGAAGCAGGACACGGACTGCATTAAAAGGTAAACCATAATCACATTCGTTTTTCATTTGATAAATGATTTTTTTCCCACACATTTCCCATATCTGTTTTCTTTTCTCCTTCGTTTGAACAAGGCGGCGGTAGAGAGGAAACCTTAGCGACGACGTAGCTTTTCACAATACTTTGCTAAATTCCCTTTTGGTTTCCGAGGCGGGACGCGAGGTGCACGTGAGACTGGTGGATCAAAAGGGCTACTGTAGAAATTACTCTTCTCTTTGCAGCCTTTTCACATTCCAACACAAAACAAACAATGGAGGTGATATTGATTACTATGCTTTTGCCCCAAAACTATGCATTTATTTTAATGGATCACTGGTGTAAAAGGTTGTTTGTCATTTAACCCTTTCACTACCACACTGCAGAAGGTTAGCCTTTCACTACCACACTACAGACAGTTAACCGCCTGTAGTGGTAGTGAAAGGGTTAACCTTCTGTAGTGTGGTAGTGAAAGGGTTAACCTGATGTCGTGTGGCAGTGAAAGTGTTAACCTTCTGTATTGCCACAGTTAAAGGGTTAACCCTTTGGTAGTGTGGTAGTGAACGGGATAATATGGAACAAGGTAGTTGATAAAGGTAGGATTGGACTAAAGTGCAGATTGAAATTATTACACGACTCACATCTTTCCTTTTCCCAAACCACAATGTTCCGTTTCTCTGAGCCTCTGCCAAAACATTCTCTTCTTGTGCCATATGGGGTTGAATATGCAAACCAACAAGGACCTAAGCATATCATGCATTCATTCAACCACCATTTTAAATACCACTCACCCCCATCTCAGCAGCCCTGGGTCTTGTAGTTCTTTGACATCGTCTGGCTCTCTTGTAAAGGCTGCATTCATCGCATTCATCATTATAAGCTATATGGGGGAGGGATTCGTATTGCAAGATAAATTCTGGGTTTATAATGTGAAGAGTTCAATGTGATACATGTGAACTGAACTGAGCTGAACTGAACTGAGCTGAACTGAACTGAACTTAACTGAACTGAACTGGACGACATGTTTTGGAAGTTTGTATGATTTTATGTTCAGATGTAGATTTCAAGTAGCATGGTATGATTTGTTGATGATTAATGAGGCCCATGGCTTTGGTTTAGTTTTACTGTATTGTGTGTGTGATGATACTGCCGACCCCCAGCGTCGGCCGCTTCTTACCACCGAAGAAGAAGAAGAAGGGACACGGGGGAAAATTTATTCTTGAGCTGCTGTGAAAAAATGGGAACATTTATTTATTTATTTATCTATTTATTTACATATTTATTTATTTTTCTTTGCACAAGTCGGAATGGCCTTAATTTTGGTTTACTTGCTTCTATTGTGTATTGGCACAAAGTGCACCCCTTTTTAATTTGCGAAAAATTTACGATTACTCATAATCCCGAGAGTGCACTTCAAAGCAGGATTAAAAAATAAAGTTCAGCAAAATCCTTTTAATTTTTCATTGATCTGAAAAACACTCAATATTTTGCATGAATATAAATACAATGGCAGATATTTTTGGCTTGTACAAAAAAATGTGAAGAGAAAAAAGGAATGTACCATTTCTGCTGTACCTGTATATATCTAAATATTTATTGAAATAATGTCATAATACTAATTCTAATAATGATTAAAAAGGTTTTCTGAAGAAAAATCTCTTTACCTGTTTTTGAACATTGTCAAGATTGTCGGGAGTTGGAATTACCGATTTCTGTTACTGGACTCAAGGATCTGTGTAATCATAAAACAACAACAAAAAGTATTAAAAATTGCAAATAAATCCTTGCCACAGGTTGTATTCATTCTCTATAGCTAACAAGCAGAAACCCTTGGGATGAGTGTTTGCCTTTGTAGGACGTGATCACACTGTGCTGGCTGCATGATTGACCGGTTGCAACACGTCATGTTATGTAAACAGCGTACGTTGATGTGCAAATTACTGCAGTTTCCTTTTTTCTGTGTTTTTGTTTTGACATGTTTCATGTTCTGCTTAGGTAAGCAACACATCTGGCATCGCACTAATACAAGCACACACAACACACACAGATATACAGACACAGAGAAAGAGAGGCAATAATTGTCACAATCAGATTAAATATTAAAGATTAGATTATAGTGGAACTCCACTCTGGGTTGTTTTTATAGAACAGAAAGACTACAGAGTAAGAATGAGCCCACAGCCAGCTCTATACATATGATAGGGCCAGAATATAAAGCTAACTCTCGTTTATAAACCTAACCCTAACCTCATTGCACCTCACGCTCCACATTAACCGACCATTGGTCACAGTGCATGACGCCTGTATGAGATCGTTTTTAGTGAGTCCCGGCCAGAGATATAGCCCGACACTAATCCATCTTAACACTTTAACTGCCGAAAACGCCGGAACTCGTCATTCCCCGCCATGCTCAAGTTGCCGAGGACGCCGGAACTCGTCTTTGATATCAATATTTCAAAAATCTGTGATCGGAATCATATTTCCCCTCTGCAGCCTTGACACACAGTTCTGATCTCCTCTCAATCCTCTAGCGGTTCAAGAGCGCCATCCGGATGTCAACCTTTAACCCGGCAGGACTCACTCCATATGTGGTCCGGGCATTCGCTAATGTTAGAGAGACTCAGTCTTCACACAGTGAACATCGATCGGTGGAAATAACTCGAAAAAACAACATGATTTGGACGTATATACTATTATACAACCTGGAAATAGATCCGGTATTTCGACATCCCATAATTGAAAACTGTCTACTCCACGCTGATCGCCCAACGGCCCGAGGAGACTGGGGTGAGTTTTAGCGTTATATTCTAACGTGTTCTTTACTAACTGCTATGATGAACATATGACCCACATTAGATGAATGTATAACGTTGCCCACAGAATTATAAACGCCCCCTCGCCCATCCGGTCAACATCAGATGACGTGTAGTAAATTCTAGAAGTACGTCCAATTGACATTTTTGATCTCGCACAGATTCCTACCAAACTGTATTTCATCATCAATATAATGCATTTGGGGCTATAAATCACGTTCTGGAGAAAGCTGCAGAAAGAGATGACAACATACTTATACTTTAGACCATATTTTAGTATGAATATGTGAATGAAAAAGTTTAACGTTGCTACACCATGAACAATACATATAGGACCTTGAATGGGCCCTAATAATGGCAATCTAGCAATAGAATTTAAAAAGTTATAGCCCTGCAAAGAAGGGGAACTTCTCCATGTTAAATAGAGCTGGCAACGGATGGTATATCATGAATTTAACCTTAGGCAATCAAAGTGTTAAAAGGGCGGTTGTCAGACAACGCCAGTTGTCACTTCTACCAAACACACACAGGGAGGGGAGGGCCTGAGCTTACTCTGTTAACTGGTGAAAGAGAGAGTGGGAAGCTGATCAAGAGATGACTCCATTTTTGTAGTTCATCTAAATTCACTGAGGGTAGAGATACGTGTCATTATGACATATAGCTACCTTCCACTGCCGATATTTAAGATCAGAGATTGCTTTGGCCACATAGAGAGAATGAATCTGTTATGCCTCAATCCGGGAAATATTTACTCAGGGTAGGTTCTGTTTGTAACCTATTTTAACCCTAACCCTTATTTATGATGATATGATATGATACATTTATTTATATTGCGCCCCTCAACCGATAGTTAAATCAGCCCGGGAAAGAAGAAATACAGAAAGACAGGAAACAATAAGAAAACAGACCAAAAAATACATGCAGGCCAACCAAGCAGATGGAGAACAGACGGACATAAATACACCTGTCATACTACAACACAAAAGGATTTGCCCCCGCCCCATCCCATCAAAGGAGAGCAACAACAAACATACATACTCCCAACAGTACAAAATACACAAATGAAAATGAAAATAGATAACCTTAAATACAGATGTGACAGAAAAACAACGACTGAAACAATTGAAATAACTGAAACAATAAATAGATAAGATCAATTCAGGGAGCCCTTGAGGGATAATCTGAGTTTTTCAAGATTAATAGACAATAGCAACTCCTTAATCCACCTATTGTGAGATGGAGTATGTTTCCACTTAGAGAGAATGAGTCACCTGGCCAGTAAGGTGGTGAAGGCAAGAACACGATGTGCTATTTTAGAGGTAAGAGGTTGCAGAGGGACACCGAACAAGGCCACGAGCGGATCAGGGGTGACAGTGGTATTGTATTTTATGCTGTGCCAATGGTTTCGAAGATTTCGGACCAGAATGTGACAAGGTTGGGGCAGGACCAGAACCTCTGCGGGACGAAGATCTTAAAAAATTTAAATGTTTTAATCTTTTTATTAAATGTTTTGACACATGACACCACACAATACAATAATAATAATAATAATAATAATAATAATAATAATAATAATAATAATAATAATAATAATAATAATAATAATAATAATAATAATAATAATAATAATAATAATAATAAGGGGCGGCTACGTGGCGTAGTGGGCAAGGCGCTCACCACGAATGCGGAGACGCTGGGCTCGCCTGTTCGAGCCCAGCGCTCCACATTGCTTTCAGTTTAGCTGGTCGTTCATACTAATACACATTGGCCGTATTAGGGGGTGGGAAACTGATGGGTGGGGATCGGGCGTTGTGGACAGCGACTCCTACAGGTCGGTTGGTGCGCCTGCGCAGTAGAATCAGGAAGTGTCGGGGGCAGCGTGAGCCTCCCACGCGTTACTCTTGCTTGTGGGAGGCAAGAAACAGCGTTCGTGACAGGGGAGGGTTGAATTGGATGATACGAAATTGGGATGGGAGAAAATATAGAAAAATGGGAGAAAAAGTGGATTAAAAAAAAATTATAATAATAATAATAATAATAATAATAATAATAATAATAATAATAATAATAATAATAATAATAATAATAATAATAATAATAATAATAATAATAATAGACATGACTTCACAGGACAATAATAACACTAACAATAACAATAATGACAATAGAATCACAAAAATAATAATAATATAAAATAATATAGACGTACAAATCTAAATCTAAAAAGAATTTTCTTTTACTGCAGACACCACAAAAGACATTTCCTCCCCAACTCCTGCTCCTATACCCCAGGCCCCCAGGACCAACATCCCGACCCCTCCCTGCTGCTAGATAGATGCTTTAACGTCCTCGGCTGCTGAGATCCACAGCTCAATGCTGGCCTGTCCAACCCCAATTACACGTGCAGTAGAGATTTCCATATAAATGACATCCAGCAGTGTCAGACCAATTAATCATTGTGTGTTTATCAGGTTCCTTCCACCTCATGGCTATCAGCTTCTTGGCTGCAGTAACGCCCGCCAGAATGATTATTTTTTGTTGTATGGATGCCGGTAGTAATGATATATCGTTTAGAAGTAGTGTTGCTGCCGTACGTGGAATTGTTAGGTTACATATGTTTGAAAGTTTAGTTGTTATGGATTTCCAAAAACTAGCTACTGGTGGGCAATGTGCATATAAGTGCCAGTGGCCCTTAGAGCCCACAAAGTGCACAGAGAGTCGGTCACCAGTCCCATAGCAAACAGCTTCCTAGGTGTGAGGTACGTCCTATGGATATAATTAAAAATAATGTTGCTGGTGATTAGGGTTGCGGGAGGCTAATGTAACATTAGTCCAAATATCATCCCAGTCAAACTCAGAGTCTAATTCTGGGATGTCCCCTCGCCAAACTGTATCCAATGATACGCTTTTATATGTGGATTTGATTAAGAGTGTATACAAATCTGAGACAAATCCTCTTGAGGTTATTCTGTCCCTGATAACTTTAAGCTTATTAAAAGGGTGTGGGTGTAGTGCTTGAGCCCACGGTACCCCCATGATCAAAGTGAATTTTATGATAATCTAGAATTTATTTTGTTGTTTAACTGTTTGACTTAACTCAGCTGATTAATGAACCTACCCGAGTAGGTAAAACTAGCTGAACTACAATATATCTTATCATGGTGTCAGACAAATGCAATATCTCGCAACATGGTGTGATTGCTTATGGTATCAGTGACCACTTTATCACATACTGTACCAGGAAGGTTCATAGAGAAAAATTTCAAGCCATAAAATCATTAAAATCAGATTTTTCAAGAACTACTGTGTTGAGACCTTTAGGGAGCAGCTTAGGAACATGGACTGGTCTGCAGTGTTGGAAAATCATTGTGTTGATGGTGCCTGGGATTTGTTTAACCACTGTTTCCTTCAGGTAGTGAATACTATGGCTCCATATAAGCAAGTTAGGTTAAAGCAGAGATCAATCAACCCGTGGCTTAACCCAGAAATTCTAAATGCTATTAAGCAAAGGGAGGAGGCCTTGCTGAAGTTTAAGAAATCCCATGAGCAAGCAGATGCTGATATATATAAACAACGCAGAAATTAAGCTCAAAGAGGAAGCCAAAAAGGAGTACTACATTAATCTAATAAAGGAAAACAAAAATGTACCTTAAGAAGCTATTGACAGCTCTGAAAGACATGGGTTGTGGGGGCAAAATGGTTTCCGAAAGAAGAGGACCACTGTGGCCCAGATCTTGGTCTTGAGGAGAATCATCGAGGAGGTGAAGAAAAACAACCTGACAGCGGTACTATGCTTTATCGACTTCAAAAAGGCATTTGACTCGATACACAAGCCTACGGAGTCCCTCCCAATCTACTCCGGGCCATAGGGACCATGCACACGGGTACAAGGACCAAGGTGGTAACCCCAGAGGGCAACAGTGAAGAATTTGACATCCTGGCTGGGGTGATGCAAGGGGACACCCTTGCCCCCTTCCTTTTTGTCATAGTCCTCGACTATGCGCTCAGGAAGGCCATCAATGGACGGGAGCAGGAACTTGGTCTCACAATAACCCCAAGGAGATCGAGATGACACCCCACCGTAGTCCTAACAGACCTGGACTACGTGGACGACATCAGCCTGAACTCCTGTGCAGAGTGGAGACGGAGTGCGCCAAGGTTGGCCTTAGGCTAAATGCCAAGGAAACCCAGGTCATAATGTATAACATCCTCCCGGATCATCCACCTCTAATAACAACAGGAGGCACTGCTCTAAAGGAAGTCGGTGACTTCAAATACCTGGGCTCGTGGGTCAACTCGTCCGAGCAAGACCTTAAAGTGAGGAAGGCGCTTGCGTGGAGGGCTCTGAACGGCATGACCAGTGTGTGGAAATACAACCTCCCCCGTCAAATCAAGCTCAACTTCTTTCATGCAACAGTTGAGTCTGTCCTTCTGTATGGCAGTGAATGCTGGACCCTGAAGCCCACCCTGCAGAAGTCCCTGGATGGGTGCTACACCAGAATGATGCGTGTGGTGCTCAACATCAACAGGGATGAGCATGTCACTAATGCAAACTTGTATGGGGGGCGCTAAGGGTGACCGAGAAAGTGTCAGTCAGGAGAATGAGGCTGGCAGGTCACTGCCAGAGACACCATGAGCTGCCAACCAGCAAACTTGTGCTGTGGGAGCCAACACACGGGCATCGATCACGATGACGTCCCACATTAACATATGTGGACATATTGTAGTGACTGCTCTACATGCACCTCCGAGGCCTTGGATCAGTTATTCACCGCCGTCTGTCCGTGGTCCTGTCAACTGATTAACAGTATTAACAGACTGTTAACAGATTAACAGTCAATGCGGTTTCATTGCTGGGTTAAGTACTTCCATTTCTATTCACATAATACGCCTACTTCATATATCTACTCCATTCACATATATGCCTACCACTTGTATCTATTGCTATGTCCGCCTACTACAATCTCATGAGCTGTCTAACGCCTGTCCCGTCTCCCTGTCTCCCTATGACTTGCTGTCCTGGAGTGTTGACCGGAGTGTTGGACGTCCCGTGACGAAGGCCGGGAGGTTGCGACCCCCTCTGCGTGCCCCCCTGTCTCCGGAGGTCTCGTAGTGGTGACCGGAGTGCCGGATGTCCCGCGATGATGTCGGGGAGTTCGTGACCCTCTCTGCGCCGCCCCCTATCTCCCTGTCTCCGGCTGTCCCTGAGCAACGACCGGAGTGTTAAATGTCCCTTGACTAAGACGGGGAGGACGTGACCCTCTTTGCGCCTCCCCCGGTGCCTCAAATAGATTGCTATCAGCTCTATCTTTCAAAATGTTCAGTTGCTATCGCTATTAGCTCTATCTTTAATTTTTCAAACTGTACAGTTGCTATTGCATGCACTCATCTGTGTTCCACTACACACATGAGTGCATGCTTACCAACTGTCCGTCTGCAACACTACTATCACCAACATCTAAGAAGGGAGATCCCCCCTTGAATGGCCCTTCTAAGGTTTCTCTCCTCCACACTGCCTGTGGAGCTTTTTTCCCTATTGTTAGGTTTTAGTGAGTTTTTCCTTACCTTCGCGTGGGGTATGTCTGGGAGTGCATTCTTTCATTTATTTGCATCCATCTAAAAATGTTTGCACCTTATGGTGTTCTTGTTCTGTTCTTGACTTATTGTTATGTTTTCTTCTTGACTTGTTTAAAGAAGATCTGTACGGCCCATGGGGACATTAACGTGTGTTGTCGGGCCCTATAAATAAATTTGATTTGATTTGATTTGACTCAGGAGAGATACAGGAGCAGAAAGCACCGGCGAGCTAGCCAGATGCATGGAGGATTGGGATGACTGGAAGCACCGATGGAGGGCCCGTCCGAGGATAACCTAGATGATGATGATGATGATGATGATGATGATGATGTGGGGGCAAAGCCAGCAGTGGCAAGCCCAATATTGGCCTAAATATCAAAGGTAAGATAGAATTTGATAAAGCACAGGTGACCAATGAATTCAATGCCTTCTTTACCTCAGTAGCCAACAAGCTTGTTGATGCATTGCCTCCTAAGACAGGAGTATATGGAGATGAGTTTATTCAGAGGTTTTATTCTGGCCGAGGTGTACTGGCCAATTTGTTTACCTTGACCAATGTGACAGTTGAGAAAGTAGCGGAAATGTTGGCCCAGCTTAATATAGCAAAAGCCACTGGCTTGGACAACATTTCTGCTAAGTTTTTAAGAGATGGGGCACAGGAAATAGCTCCCTGTGTTGCACATCTTATTAACCTCTTCCTGGAGCAAGGTATTGTACCAAGCGGTACTAAACATGCAAAGATCATTCCATTGTACAAAAAAGGGAATAGCTCTGAGCCTGGTAATTACAGGCCAGTATCCATTTTGAGTGTCACATCCAAGATTTTAGGAAGAGTGGTGCACGAGCAGATATCAGAATATGTTGGCAAGGAAAATCTTCTATATGAGTTCCAATCAGGGTTTAGGAAGTCATATCCTACAGACTTGTGCCTCCTTTATCTAACTGGTTTTATTAGAAAGGAGATGGGTGAAGGGAAACTGTGTGGAATGGTCTTACTTGATCTTCAAAAAGCCTTTGACGCAGTAAATCATGGTCTACTGCTTAATAAGCTGAAAGCTCTGGGACTGAATGATACAGCTGTAAAGTGGATTGCCTCATATAATTTTTTATTTTTTTTTGATATTTAGAGTTTTTATTTTTCACAAACAAGACAATACATACATGACAAGACAAGACAAGAAATTATAATAATAATAATAATAATAATAATAATAATAATAATAATAATAATAATAATAATAATAATAATAATAATAATAATAATAATAATAATAATAATAATAATAATAATAATAATAATAATAATAATAATAATAATAATAATAATAATAATAATAATAATAATAATAATAATAACAAGGGGCGAGGGGGGGGGGGTTGCAGAGCGTTACAAAGGTTCAGTACACAGTGATCTAATAAAGTTCAGGGGACCTTGAAGGCCATCGGGCCTATCACTCTCTTGAAGAGACAGAGCAGCCTGTTCCATCGATAGCAAGTCCATGAAGTCCTTGCGCCAGTTCTCCAAACTGAAGCAGTTCGGTTTGCGTTCTTTCCAGTTCATTAAAATAATCCATTTGCATGCTAGAAAAGCCAGTGCTACAATATTATTTACAATCCTTGCTTGAGCAGTGTCCATTTTTACACCCAATATACACATTATAGGGCAAGGATTAATGTCAATTTGGAGAGTAACTGACAGGTCCTCAGCAATGTCCAACCAAAATGTCCTAACAAGCGGGCAGTGCCACAGCAAGTGCATGAGCGTACCCTCTACTCCACACCCATGCCAGCACAATTTGGGTAGGGTGTGATTCATTTTATTCAATGTACAGGGTGTTATATAGGCCCTGTGTAGTATCTTTAATTGTATAATTTTATATCTAACACATTTTGATATTTTAGTACTATTCCTAAGTGCTGCTTCCCATTGTGTTTCAGATATGGGTATACCCATGTCTCGCTCCCATTGGACTTTAGTTTGGGTATTGGTATCAGGGGTGGTTGAACATGATAGTTTATACATTGCAGAAACAATGCCTTTCCTGCCTGTAATTCCCCTTAATGTCTCTTCCAAGACTCTGTTTGTTCCTATAGCTATGCCTTTAGACAACAATGATTTAATAACTGATTGTATTTGTAAATAAGATAAAAATTCTGTGCCTTTCAGCCCAAACTGTGTTTTAAGTTCATTAAAAGGTATCATATTTCCCCTTTCGATCACTTGGCCCACCTGTGTTATATTATGTTGTTGCCATACATTATTTTTAAGGATTTTACCTTATTTGCCTCATATCTGACAGACAGGGACCAGGGGGTAGAGGTCAATGGATTTATGTCGAATGCCAAACCAATAGTTTGTGGGGTGCCGCAAGGAAGTGTTTTAGGACCATTGCTATTTTTACTGTACATAAATGATATGAGAGATGATTTTTTTTTGTTTTTATCCACTTTTTCTCCTTCTTTTTCTGTTTTTCTCCCATCCCAATTTAGTCGTGCCAATTCCCCCCTCCCCTGTCTTGATCGTTGCTTGCATGTGCCCCCCACTGGTCGGTCGTAGGGAGGGTTGAGGAATCTATCGCATGTCCCCTCCGATACATGCGATACAGCCGGCCACTTCTTTTCACCTGCCAGCGTGGACTCTCATTGGCGAGGTGTAACGTGTGGGAGGCTCACACTACCCTCGACATCTCCTGTCCTTGCTGTGCAGGCGCCCTGACCGACCTGTAGGAGTCGCTGTTTACAACAACCAGATTACCACCCATCGACTCCCCTCCCGCTGACTCTGCCAATTGAGTCAGTATGACGGCCGGCCCAAGCCGGAGGCAACGCTGACAGCCGGATTCGATACCGGTGTCTCACGCGTTGGTGACGAGCGATTAGACCACTGCGCCACCCAGCCGCTGTAGAGAGATGCATGTTTTTGTAATTTATTCTTATTTGCAGATGATTCAGCTTTGCTCATCTCCCATACGGATCTGCGTACACTCCAAAGAATACTAGGAGGAGTCATTTTCAGGAGCTCAACTGGCTACCAGTTTAATTAAGCAGGGGACAAGTCCAAGAGGGTCAGGAGGGCTGGTGATGGGGAGAAAGGAGTGGGGGAGAGACAGACAGACAGCGTGGGTAGGTGAGGTCCAGAGGGTGCAGGCTGGTGGGGGCCGTAGTCGAGGTGTAGGCCGGAGGCGTGACGTCCTGGACATCGGAGAAGAAGGATTAGTATGACACAGAGTAACAGAGCACACAAAATACACTAGGAGATCTAATAATATCTAGAGGTCTAGAGGAGAATCCTTATACCATGGGGGGCATAAACAACACTCGGATGAGAAGTGGAGGGAGTGCATGCTTCTTATCCTGGATCAGTGATGGGATGATAGCCGGCAGGTGGGTAGAATGATGGTGAGACGGGAACAGAAAGAGGACCATATATGGGCATGGGAACCTGCTGACAGACACGGAAGAGAAAAGCCCTGGCTGTGGCCGTAACACCAAAACATATAAAAAAAACACATATTTTTCTATGGTTAACTCCTCTTGGAGGCATGACGTTGACTATACAGGTTGTTGTTTATACAGAACTTGTCACCAGCATCTTAAGAATCTTCCCCTGGAGAGGGAGAGAGCTTCTCTGTTCTTCCCTGACATCTGAGTTGCACGTGTGATGTCACTAATAGATTGAACCCCTCACGGTACAACATGTGGCAACTTGACACCTTTAGCTTCAGCTACACAGGAAGCTGAGTAGGTATTGACATTTCCTAAACAAATATAAGCTGCTGACGTGGAATTCCTGGGAAATATCAATGGCTGCTTGTTGATCATTTGCATATTCATAGATCCTTGCATTTCAATGAGGGTAAAGGTGTAGAGATGCTGCTGAGGCATTTTCAGTAGTTTATCGAACAATCTAGGGGGGAAAACATTTTATACAAATTGTTATTCAATAAAGCAGTGCACCAGCACACACACACACACACAGGCACACACACACACACACACACACACACACACACACACACACACACACACACACACACACACACACACACACACACACACACACACTCACACACACACACTCACGCACACACACACACACACACACTCACACACACACACTCACGCACACACACACACACACACACACGCACACACACATACATGCTTTCAATGACAATAACAAGTATATTCTTTACTATGAGTGCATTTTGTATTGACACATGCTGCTTCCAGTGGTCCCATAGCTTAAGTTTATTTCAACACACAACGTCTTCAGCAGGTTAATACCTAGTGAGGACCTGGTGTTGAAACGTTGTCTGTCTAAATCAGCATGTTAAATCAACATGGCAGCATTGAAAGTGTTACAGGTACCAGGATATGGCACCTGATAGCAGAGATATGTTTAACCTATGAAACAGGTTGTAGTTAATCATTTGACAAAGGAAAGGTGCAGACACGATGTTATTGACTCTGGCTCCTCCCGGTTGTATATTTCAACAACATTTATTCATTCAATAGAATAATCAATCAATCATCATCATCATTGTATCATCATTGTATCATCATTGTATCATCATTGTATCATCATCCAGTTCAATTAGTTACATTACTTCAATACATTCAATTATAATCCCATACTTGTTATTAATTCAAAAGCATATTCATCATTGCAACACACATTCTACCCTTTTAGGATACCCTGGTTCACTTCAATAGCATTTTCCTTTTAAATGTAGTTATCCAGTATTATATACTGTACATTGTGATTACTTATGTCTTTATACATATTTGGCGTCTTAAATATAAGCACGTGAGAAGAGAAACATTATCCTGTTAACCTCTGTCTAGACATGTCTAGGCATGTTGGAAGGGACCATAGTATGTCTTTTAACCAACACTGTCATTCTCATTGTCTGTCAAACAATTCCTTAAATCACCAATAAGTGTTACCTTTATCATCAGTCACTTATCATCAGTCATATCCACTATTCTCTAGTATACCGAAATACCTCCACACCTCAGTGTTATCCATAGTTGTGTTCCTGTCTCAAGTTCTATTGAACCTCAAATGTGCACTGAAAGTACATTTCTATATATATTTGTATCGGGCCGTTCTCAACCCTACTAGGAATTTGCTAAACCGTGACCATGGTATAACTCAAGGGAATAGATTTATATTTACATTTAACTGAGGGCGCAATAGAGAGAGAGAGAGAGAGAGAGAGAGAGAGAGAGAGAGAGAGAGAGAGAGAGAGAGAGAGAGAGAGAGAGAGAGAGAGAGAGAGAGAGAGAGAGAGCATGTGGTACAGCTCCGGTGTTTAGCTACCTTCTTGGTAGGGTAAGCTAAAGTACTTTCCCTCTAACCATCTTGTACACAATATACACATTTACTACACAGCAATTCAACCCAACACAGTATGTATTTCAAAACATAAACCTTTATAATCCCCTTGGAGATACTTAACTTCGACACGTTAGTGCTTAAATGGACAATTGTGTTCCAACACTATTTAAATGTACCAACGAAACGTGGCGCCGTCAATAGACGGTCTGCTTCTCAACCACGTTACCTGTCGTCTTAAACTTCTTAAACTTGACTCAAACATCGACAATAGTTACTTCATTTGAACCCTCGACATTGCATGTATCCTTGTTAACCTTTATGTGTGTTTTGTAGTATATTACCCACCTATGAAACAGGTTGTAGTTAATCATTTGACAAAGGAAAGGTGCAGACACGATGTTATTGACTCTGGCTCCTCCCGGTTGTGAGGCTGAGATTGCCTCGTGCGTTCCTAAGCACACAGTAACGGGTCCCTGGAAGGCGAAGTCACTAAACACCAGTCCTATACCGCCACCTATTGACCAGATTATGTTAATGTCTCCCATTACATATAAATGACTCTTCTAACTTGTTTCTGATGGAGGTAATCCTGTACCCATATGTTCACACTGTTTTGACACATAATCTAAAGATATTAACATGATACCACTTCTAGTGGGCATCACACACTCCCTGACCTTAAAAAAATGGCTCCTGACATTTCCGAAAATCACTAAATACACCCATCCAATATCACCCTCAGGCGTGAACCCCTAACAAACTTCCCATGGGTGGACCGTGGGTGACGGGCGGACGGTAAGCATACTGGCCATGTTGTGGAAGGCTGTAAAAAAATTTATGCAACCATGGCATTACGAAGGGTATCAATTGATGTGGTAGTGGACTGTGGTGTGGTGCGGGCACCATCGGTGGCCACTGTACTACTGAATTCACGGTCACCTTGTTCTGCACTGACGGTTCACCTAGCATATCATACGTGAGACATTGTTTAGGCCTTCTGTCACGGGCAGACCTCCTAACCTCTGACTGGACCTGTTCTACCGGCGAGAGTGGAGGGGTTCGGAGATTGAGCTGGGCTACGGGGGAGTGAGCTTGGGGTTGGGGTTGGGCTATTGGAGAGTGAGCTTGGAAGTGGGGTTGGGGTATTGGAGAGTGAGCTTGGGAGTGGGGTTGGGCTATTGGAGAGTGAGCTCGGGGGGTCTCCCTTTCTTCTTCTTCCCCTGCTTCACTAACATCTCCCTCCGGTCTGGCCAAGACAGGCAAATTCCCATCCATGTTTCCTCCCCTGTCGTCTTCACTCTCAGGGCGCAGGCCTGGCATGACTTCAGGTCGTCGTTCACGGTGTCCAAGTGATCTTTCCTCTGTCCTTTCAACAGGTATCCTTAGCCAGTATCCTCTGTCACTGTCATCATCCGAATCACTGTCATTGCTGTCCCTTGTCTCTACTTGTCTTTGTGTGTCTGACATTCTTCCTTGTCTTGGTCTGTCATTCGTTTTCTTCGCAGGGACAGTTCTGGCTGGTGGTGGAGTCATTTCCACGGGCAAATCATTTACCAGCAGTAAGAGATTTCGGTGTAGTGTTCTGGTCTTTTTCTGGTCTCCATGTTCAAGGCAGACAATGTATACTGGACTCTCAGCGAGCTGGCTTTTGACCACGTAGATCGCCTTCTCCCAGTACGATCTCAACTTGCCTGGTCCTCCACGCTGATTGAGGTTTCTCACCAGAACTCTGTCTCCTGACTGCAGCACTACTCCTTTTGTTTTCTTGTCATAAGTTACTTTTCCTCTTGCACTGGACTTTTTGCTATGTTCGCAAGCAATCCGATAGGCTTCAGACATCTTCTCAGCCCATTGCTCCGCGTATCCTCTGGGTGAGTACGGTTCCTCTTTCTTCGTTAACCCAAACAACAGGTCAACGGGGAGGTGTGGATGACGACCGTAGAGGAGGAAAAAAGGTGAGTAACCCGTTGATTCATGTTTGGTACAGTTGTACGCGTGTAACACATGCGGGAGGTGGTCCTTCCACCGCAATTTCTCATTTTCAGTCAATGTCCTCAACATCTGTAGTATGGTCCGATTGAGCCGCTCCGCTGGGTTGCTCTGTGGATGGTAGGGTGATGTTCTAGAGTGGCCGACCCCAGACAGCCGTTGCAGTGCTTGGAACAGTTTATTCTCAAATTCTCGACCCTGGTCGTGATGTAATTTCGAGGGATAACCGAATTTGGGTATAAAGTCATTAAAGATACGCTCTGCAGCTGTTTTCCCACTCTTGTTCTTGGTGGGGTATGCCTGGGCAAACCTTGTGAAATGGTCGATCACCACTAGGATATATTCATACCCTCCACGACTGGTTTCCAGATGTAGATAGTCGATACACACAAGTTCTAATGGGAAGTTGGAGGTAATGCTGCCCATGGGAGCTCGGACATGGGTGACCGGCTTCTTAGACTTGATACAAGGACATCTTCGGGTCACATATTCTTCAATCTCTCTGGACATGAAAGGCCAGTAGAATCTTTCTCTTGAGAGGTGGATCACTCTTTCTGTTCCAACATGACCCATCTCATTATGTAGATGTTTCAGGGCAAGTGTTCTATATTTTACAGGGAGGACCAACTGTTGGTATTGATTGGTCTTTCTGTAAAGGAGATCATTTTCAATATGTAATCTGCTCCATTCATGAAGTAGCTTTCGGGTTGCTGCGCTTACGGTTCTTCGTACGTCGTCTGACAATTTCGTGTTCGACTCTTTCAACTCCCTGATCGTGTTGATGGCTTGGTCCTCTTTTTGGGCCTTCACCAGTTCATCGTGGCTGATTGTTTGTAGGTGTGGGTGAGACTGCTGGTTTGAGTCTGGGGACGCGATGTTGAGCGCCGCAACCCATGCCACGTCTTTCCTTTCAGCTGCTTGGCTTCCTTCCCACGTTGCTCGTACTGCTTCATTAGAGAGCTCTTCTGTGCAGGTCCTTTCATATCTCTCCATATCCAGGGGAAGGCGGGAAAGTGTGTCTGCATCTATGTTGGACTTTCCGGGTCTGTATTTGATGTCAAACCGGAAGTCTGCCAGTTCTCCAACCCACCGATGACCGACTGCATTGAGCTTGGCAGTACTCATTACATAGGTCAACGGGTTGTTGTCGGTGTAGATAGTAAAGTGTGGGGCATAATACAGGTAGTCACGGAATTTCACACACACAGCCCATTTCAATGCAAGGAACTCCAGTTTCCCACTGTGCATATGGTAATTTCGTTCGGCTGGTGACAATGTTCTTGACCCGTACCCGATGACTCTCAGTTTTCCATCTTGATGTTGATACAGAACAGCTCCCAGGCCTTGGTCGGAGGCATCCGTGTGCAACCTGAAGGGTAGGTTGAAATCAGGATATGCCAAGACAGGGGGGTTTGTGAGAAGGTCAATCAGTTGTTCAAGTGCTCTCTGCTGTTCCGTGGTCCACTCTATGGGCTCTCTGGAGGGCAACTGGGGGCGTTTGGTGTTCTTACTCCGCGCTGGGGCTGGGGTCTTTCCTGGCTTGATTTGGAGTAGCTCGTAGATGGGTCTGGCAATTCGGGAAAAATCCTGAATGTATGAACGGAAATATCCCAGGAATCCTGTTATTTTCCTCACTTCGCCGACAGTTCTGGGTGTCTTACTTGACAGGGCTTTCACGGCTTCAATGTCTCGTGGGTCTATCTTGACCCCTTCTGCTGACACAAGGCGACCCACGTATCTGACTTCTTGCTTGAAGAGGTCACACTTCTCAGGTCTCAATTTCACTCCGTGACGTTGAAGGGCTTGGAGAACCTTGCGGAGGGTCTCTACATGTTCTTCAAATGTCTTTGCGTAACAGAGTACGTCGTCAAGATACGGGATACAGCATTCGTCCCTGAGGGGACCTAGCATCTCCTCCATGCTCCGTTGGAACGTTGCAGGGGCATTCGAGAGTCCAAATGGGATGCGCACCCACTCGTAAAGACCCCAAGGAGTGATGAAGGCGGTGAAGGGTCGTGAACCCTCGGCGACGAAGCCCTGGTGGTAGGCTTTCCCTTGGTCTAGGATACTAAACCAGGTATAGCCTCCAAGCGTGTCAGTCAGGTCTTGTATTCTAGGTAGTGGATGACGATCGGGCACAGTCTTTTTGTTCAGGAGGCGGTAGTCGATGCATAGCCGTAGGCTGCCGTCCTTCTTTCTGACGCAGACTACTGGGGCAGAATATGGAGACTTTGACTTGACTATCCAACCTTTCATTAACAGTTCCTGTATGTACTCTTTTACTTCTTTAAACAGTGGCTTTGGTACTGATGAGTACGTCTTCTGGACCGGGACAGTATCATGGAGAGCGATTGTCATCTGCAGGCTCGGGATGCACCCAATGTCACCACTGTCTTGTGCAAAGGACCCAGCCTCTTCACAAAGCATCCGGTTGACTATTGTCTGTTGTTCGTCATCGAGGTGACTGAGATCGACGGGGGGTTTGAACAGGATGGAGCTGGACACAGCCGACGTTGTAGCAGCACGGTTGGGGGGTACCGTGGGCTGGGAGATTTCAGGTGAGTAGGTTGGGATGGGGGTTTGCCGTGGGGAGTCTGTCGTGATGACTTTCCCAACACAATGGATGCTGCCCAGAGCTGTCTTCCTGGAGAGAGTGACGTTATGCCTTGTGTTGTTTCCCACAGGCACGGTGACATACGGCTTCCTGGGGTTTTGCGCTTGCAGCAGGCCTTCTCCAACATCCAGTTCTGCCAGCGCTAAACTGCTGTCATCTGGTTCGAACAGGAAGGTGGGGTCAGACAGGTCCACATGGGGGGGGATTTGGCACTTGACCCAGGCCACTTGACCGGCGGGGATGACAGTGGCTTGTTTACCTGTTCGTAGGCGACCAACCTGGACAGGGGGTCTGTCAGTCTGGATATAACTCACCAAGAGTTCTGCCTTCTCGGCTGGTATCACCATGGCGTTACAGAGCAGGCTGGTGAGAGTTGGGATCAGTCTTCCAGGTTGTTCTTGTATCATCACTTCCAGCACATTAAAACCCAGTAGGGGTCTCTCAAGGACAAGGCTGCTTACAAGGAAAGGCACAGTGATTGACAGGTTAGGATCTTCATTCCCCTTTAAGTTCACCGTAAGGGCCACCCAACCATCAAATGGGAGGACCTCACCGTTTACCGCGTAGACTTTCAACTCCTCTTCTTCTTCGATGATTTCGCTAAGGGGTCTGACTGGCATGTCAGGTAAGTATCTATTCTTCCAAGTTCTGTCAATCATGCTTACTTGGGCCCCTGTATCAAGCAGGGCTTGGACTGCTAAACCGTTTAGGTTACAATGGGTGAGAGCTCTTCTCCCTACGAGCTTGGCGAGGCGTTCACTCTTAGTGTTTGGTAAATTAGGGGGGTCTGTGTGCTTCTGTATCTGGTTTACCGTCTTGGTTCCTGTTCTAGGTGCAGTCTTCTCCTCTCTTACTCTTTCCTTCTCAGGCTCACTAGTACGACGGTTGTCAGTTTGGGACAGTAAAGGGGAACCGGTCAATGGTTGTCCTCTTGCAGTGACCGGCCTCAGTTTCCCTGACGCGGTGGTCTCTTTTGACAGCCTAACGCTCTATGGCCTTCTTCGCCACAATGGAAACAGTGAGGGCAATTAGGTAAATTCTGTGCTACACATTTGCTACAGCCATATGGCCTGTCCCTCTGCCTATTTATCCTCCCTGTTCTGACCTGGGGTGGTTGTTGCAGGAGATCCACTAGATTGGTAAGTTTCTCTACTTTCTCTGTTAACTGCTGGATCGGGTCTAGTTTAAGTTTCTTTCCTGTATTTTCTTCCCTAGTGGGGGGGGGACACTGTGCTCCCTTCACCTCAGCACCTGCACTATGTACATGGGGGGGTCTATTGCGATTGGTAGGCCCTAACCATCGCTGTCTTTCACTCTCATCGCTCATGACCTTTTTCATCTGTCTGAGAATGGCCTCATCAGGTACTCTGTCTTCAAGTAAGGGTTTGAGTTCCCTACGAATGTCATCATGTTTGTGTCCTAAACCTTGATATACAGTGTGGAGAAAGACATCCTGAACGGTTCGTTCGTTGTACTTAACGTCAGTAGCAGCATATTTTGATGCTAGTAAAATCTTCTGCTTGAGTCCTATGACTCTATACAAAAACTGCTGTGGTGTTTCACTATCCTTTTGCTTTGTGCACATGAGTTCTTGAAACAACTCTGTATTACTTTGTTCACCGAGGTGAGAATGGAGAAAACCCTTCAGCTCATCGATAGTCAAATCGTCTTTTACCATTAACATATCCTTAAAGCTGCCAGCTTTGATCACTCTCAAGACTGCTCTAACAACCTCTGCATCGCTGAATTGCTCCTTCAGACCTTCGTCGATCTGTTTGCAGACACTGTTGTAACTAATGTCTGATCCCTGGTCTCCTATCTGACCTCCCTGGAGCTTAAACTCCCTGCGGTGAAGGTACGACAGTTCTCGTAAAGATATTAGTTTATCTGGCGACACACCAGGGGTTTCCTGTTTACTTTCGGTGTCTGTTACACTCTTATTCAATGGCACAGCCTGAGCTGTGGGTGGTGGTACACTGGGCAGGCACTGTACAACCTGGTTGCTTACTTTTGGAGTGGGCACACCCTCAATGGTTTCACTTACATCATAAAAGACGCTAACGGGGTCGACTGGTACTGCATCACTTTGACTGGTGGACCGTAGGCCCTCGGTTTTACCCTCTTCTAGACCCACCACCTCACTCTGCATAAGTCCATCAGTTACCTCTTTTATCTGTAATAAATAAGACAACCCTGTATCCTCTAACTCCAGTAAAACCTTACTGTACAGGTAGTCGTTGATAAAGTTGAAGCACCCCTCCACGTCGTCTACGGTAAGGTGGGTTCGGTCAGACGTCTCCAGTCCTGGTATCAGTTCCAATGCCTCGGCAATGCGAAACAGTTCATCCGCAGGTAGAGTGAGCAGGCTCTTCTTGATGTCCCACACCAAGCTTTTCCTCTCGCTGTCTCCCATGGCTGCTTCCCGATTCCTCGCACTTGGCTCTCAGTTCAGGATCACTGTGACGACTTTCCGTGGTGGGTGGATCTCCTCTATACGACACCGGCCTTCCTTCTCGTCAGGTAGAGTAGTGGACGTAGTCTCGTGGTCATCTGGCATCAGATGAGGCACTTCACTGCTGTCGATACTGCGCAGATCAATCCCTCATTCGACGACCTTTACACCGGGCGTTGGTTCCTGGTTCATCGGGTCGCGGTTGGTCCAGGTGTCAAGATCTCTGGATCAGCTCCCATCCAGCAGGTGGCGCTGATCCCGGACGAGCCCCCAATAAACTGTTACAGGTACCAGGATATGGCACCTGATAGCAGAGATATGTTTAACCTATGAAACAGGTTGTAGTTAATCATTTGACAAAGGAAAGGTGCAGACACGATGTTATTGACTCTGGCTCCTCCCGGTTGTATATTTCAACAACATTTATTCATTCAATAGAATAATCAATCAATCATCATCATCATTGTATCATCATTGTATCATCATTGTATCATCATTGTATCATCATCCAGTTCAATTAGTTACATTACTTCAATACATTCAATTATAATCCCATACTTGTTATTAATTCAAAAGCATATTCATCATTGCAACACACATTCTACCCTTTTAGGATACCCTGGTTCACTTCAATAGCATTTTCCTTTTAAATGTAGTTATCCAGTATTATATACTGTACATTGTGATTACTTATGTCTTTATACATATTTGGCGTCTTAAATATAAGCACGTGAGAAGAGAAACATTATCCTGTTAACCTCTGTCTAGACATGTCTAGGCATGTTGGAAGGGACCATAGTATGTCTTTTAACCAACACTGTCATTCTCATTGTCTGTCAAACAATTCCTTAAATCACCAATAAGTGTTACCTTTATCATCAGTCACTTATCATCAGTCATATCCACTATTCTCTAGTATACCGAAATACCTCCACACCTCAGTGTTATCCATAGTTGTGTTCCTGTCTCAAGTTCTATTGAACCTCAAATGTGCACTGAAAGTACATTTCTATATATATTTGTATCGGGCCGTTCTCAACCCTACTAGGAATTTGCTAAACCGTGACCATGGTATAACTCAAGGGAATAGATTTATATTTACATTTAACTGAGGGCGCAATAGAGAGAGAGAGAGAGAGAGAGAGAGAGAGAGAGAGAGAGAGAGAGAGAGAGAGAGAGAGAGAGAGAGAGAGAGAGAGAGAGAGAGAGCATGTGGTACAGCTCCGGTGTTTAGCTACCTTCTTGGTAGGGTAAGCTAAAGTACTTTCCCTCTAACCATCTTGTACACAATATACACATTTACTACACAGCAATTCAACCCAACACAGTATGTATTTCAAAACATAAACCTTTATAATCCCCTTGGAGATACTTAACTTCGACACGTTAGTGCTTAAATGGACAATTGTGTTCCAACACTATTTAAATGTACCAACGAAACGTGGCGCCGTCAATAGACGGTCTGCTTCTCAACCACGTTACCTGTCGTCTTAAACTTCTTAAACTTGACTCAAACATCGACAATAGTTACTTCATTTGAACCCTCGACATTGCATGTATCCTTGTTAACCTTTATGTGTGTTTTGTAGTATATTACCCACCTATGAAACAGGTTGTAGTTAATCATTTGACAAAGGAAAGGTGCAGACACGATGTTATTGACTCTGGCTCCTCCCGGTTGTGAGGCTGAGATTGCCTCGTGCGTTCCTAAGCACACAGTAACGGGTCCCTGGAAGGCGAAGTCACTAAACACCAGTCCTATACCGCCACCTATTGACCAGATTATGTTAATGTCTCCCATTACATATAAATGACTCTTCTAACTTGTTTCTGATGGAGGTAATCCTGTACCCATATGTTCACACTGTTTTGACACATAATCTAAAGATATTAACATGATACCACTTCTAGTGGGCATCACAAAAGCAGTGTGCTGTGTTCTGCTAAAACCTTTGTTTGGATGTGCAGGTACAGTATGTCTATTCCTTTCTGCAGTTTGCATTGTCACCACCTCCCATCAAGACAGCAAGACACCTGGAAAGAAGTCATATTTTCAATGTCCTCTTCTCTTCTCCTCCCCTCTAAACTCCTCTCCTCTCCTCTGCTCTGCTCTGCTCCCCTCTCTTCTCCTCTGCTATTATGTGTCCTTCCTTTTGTTCTTTTATTGTTTATAAAAATGGAATATTACTGTATGTATGCATGTATTAATAGTATTGCATAGTTGAACAATTTGATTGTAAGTTGTCTGCAATATGTTTTTATACCACACATCCTGACACACAGACACTACACACACCCACGTCCACACACCATAACTCCAAGGACACCAATGATGAAGGACCGCAATGGAAACAAGCCTATACTGCCCTGTCAAGGCAGACCGCAGTAACTTCCAAACAGTGAAACTGGGGAAAATGGCTTTAAAGTTTTTTGACTTGCCATCCAAAATGTGTTATAGGTAGATAGATGATAGTACCCAGATTTAACATGTATTAATTAAGTCATCTTTAGGCATACAAAAATATGACGTAATTATTTTAATTAACCCCAAAAAATCAGATACTGCACTCTGCTGCACGATTTCCTTAAATACTTATACATGTAATGTACAGGCAAAGTGCAGTAACTTCAAATACAATGTTGTTTTCCCTCCAGCTTTCATAACTTAACCTAGCCATTTTATTTGGATCATCATCATTCCAATATATTCAGGTGTTAAATTTCATTTAAAAAATGGCTAGGTTAAGTTATGAAAGCTGGAGGGAAAACAACATTGTATTTGAAGTTACTGCACTAATCCTATTGGTAAATGGTGGGTCGATATGTATACCTGTTCAATTGTATATGTGTATCCATTCAAATCAATAAACCATTCAATCAATCAATGCTCTCCTCTCCTCTCCACTCCTCTCACCTCCCCACTCCTCTCCTCCCCACTCCTCTCCCCTCCTCCTCTCCTCTCCACTCCTCTCCCCTCCTCTCCACTATTCTCACCTCCCTACTCCTCTCCCCTACTCCTCACCTCCCCACTCCTCTCACCTCCTCACTCCTCTCCCCTACTCCCCTCCACTCCACTTCTCTCCTATCCACTCCTCTCATCTCCTCTCCACTACTATCTCCTCTCCTCACCTCCCCACTCCTCTCCCCTCCTCCCCTCCACTCCATTTCTCTCCTATCCACTCCTCTCATCTCCTTTCCACTACTATCTCCTCTCCTCACCTCCCCACTCCTCTCCCCCACTCCACTTCTCTCCTATCCACTCCTCTCATCTCCTCTCCACTACTATCTCCTCTCCTATCCTCTCCTCTCCTCTCCTCTCCTCTCCTCTCCTCTCCTCTCCTCTCCTCTCCTCTCCTCTCCTCTCCTCTCCTCCTCTCATCTCCTCTCCTCTCCTCTCCTCTCCTCCCCCCTTTTTTTCTCCTCACCGCTTCTCTGCTCTCCTCTCCTATCCTCTCCTCACCCTCCTCTCCTTCCACCTCCCCTCTTCCCTTATTTTCTCCTCTCCTCTCCTCTCCTCTCCTCTCCTCTCCTCTCCTCTCCTCTCCTCTCCTCTCCTCTCCTCTCCTCTCCTTCCACCTCCCCTCCTCCCTTATTTTCTCCTCTCCTCTCCTCTCATCTCCTCTCCTCTCCTTCCACCTTCCCTCTTCCCTTATTTTCTCCTCTCCTCTCCTCTCATCTCCTCTCCTTCCACCTCCCCTCCCCTTTTTTTCTCCTCACCGCTGCTCTGCTCTCCTCTCCTATCCTCTCCTCACCCTCCTCTCCTTCCACCTCCCCTCTTCCCTTATTTTCTCCTCTCCTCTCATCTCCTTTCCTCCTCTCCTCTCCTCTCCTCTCCTCTCCTCTCCTCTCCTCTCCTCTCCTCTCCTCTCCTCTCCTCTCCTCTCCTCTCCTCTCCTCTCCACTCCCTCTCCTCTCCTCTCCTCTCCTCTCCTCTCCTCCCCTCTCCTCTCCTCTCCTCTCCTCTCCTCTCCTCTCTACTTCCCAGGTCCATGTGGAAGCTAATTGAGAATAATGTAGCTCTGGTAATCGCTAAAAGGAAGCCTCCCAAAGTAAACAGCAGCGGTCTAAGTGGTCCACACAGCTTGAACCAAACTCTATTATTCCTGGCCAATCCAATCCAGTATGTCTTGACTGCCTCTGCTTCATCCATCCTGATGATGATGAGGATGATGAGGATGATGAGGATGATGATGATGATGATGATGATGATGATGATGATGATGATGATGATGATGATGATGGTGGCGGTGGTGGTGGACGGGCAGCAATTTAACTGAGTGCACTTTGTCCGTGACACTTTATTACCAGATTATGGCATGAACTGTATCTCTCTCTCCAGGGGTAGAAAGTAACAAAAATAAGATAAAGATAAACCATTTACCGGCCACTGTGGAGGAAATGTCTCCCCGGTGGGACCACACAGCAATGGATAGAGTAAGAAATGGAAAAAGGGTCAATAAGAATAAAATGTGTTTATATCAGCATGGCCTGGGCCCTCTGGCAGCACGCGCTGGGCAATGCCTGAGCAAGCAGACAAACATGCTAAATGGTAAATGGCTGGATTTATATAACAGATTTTATCCAAAGAGCTTTAAAATTTGTTCCTCACATTTTACCCATTCACTCTGCACATTCACACACCGACGGTGGAGGCAAGCATGCAAGGTGTCAACCCGCTCATCGGGAGCAGTTATGGGTTAAGTGTCTCGCTCAAGGACACTTTGACACGCTGCCCGGGAGGAGCGGGAATCAAACCGGGAACCTCCGGATTACCAGACGACTGCTCTACCCCCCGAGCCACTGTCGCCCCACTTAGGTGGCGTGTGTGGCAGGCTCGACTGCTACAACCAGTTTGTTGAAGAGAGGCGGCAAGATGTTAGAAGCCGGAGCAGATGTCACGCTGTCACACCGGAGCCTCTCTGATTGCTCTGATGCACAACAGGTGCGCAGCCACACCTGCTCCTGGGCCCAATTAACTAATTAACCCAAGACAGGTGCGGCTGCTTGTCGTCTGTCTGTTCAGACACGTTAGATCAGTACTGAATCATTAGCCAGTAGAGCTGCTGTTGCATCCATCGGCTGAGCTGAACTCATCATTAGATTCAATAGTAGGCCTAGGTCGGGTATCTGAGCAAAGATATACTGAACTAATATGAAGTCAGAATTGAGAAATAAAGTATGTCAGCAAACCAAAAGATGAAGGCCAAACAGACCTCTCACAAAAAGAATCACAGAAAACCTCGACAAGGCTTTTTAAAAGAACACATTCTGCTAAGATGACGTGCCATCTACTACATTCTGGTGTGGATGTGCTTTAACTGTAAAACTCATTAGCTGAACCTAGTCAGAACCTGAGCCTACAGAAGGAAATGAGCTTCTTGCTCAATCTGGTGCACCTTGTTTACTGCAAATGATTAATGTACATGTTTTATAAACAAAATTAAACTAAACCTATCTGAAATGTTGCCAATTTTCCAGAATTGAACGTTTACATAAATAACTACCAATATAATCTCTCCAGGTACGTACTCAGGTTCAGACATCCCCCCCCCCCCCCCCCCTTTACCGCCTCCTCTCTGTACAGAGAAAATACAATGGTTGTGGTTGTTTTCTGGTGTGCTGACTCACATTCAAAATCATAGAATGCATTTCAACCATGTAGGCTATGCTGTAAAAAAGGACCAGTAAATGTTTCTATGTGACAGAATAGCCCTGGCTGTGGTTAGTCTGTTGCTGTAGTTGGTTTGATTCCGCGGTGGTACCACTGACACCCCCCACGCCGCCCTGGTGGGGGACAGCTGCGTCTGCAGGGTGTAGTGCTCAGTGAGGGCCAAGGTAGTCTCATTTCCTCGGATGCAGTGATGTCAGAGAAGATAATCTCAGAGAGCCAGTGAACTGCCCCATCCACTCAGAATAAAGAAGCGTGTGTGTGTGTGCGTGTGCGTGTGCGTTTGTGTAATGCATGATGGCTCACAAATTGGACTGCAGCTCAATCTTCCTATGGCCTGGCTGAACTAATGCACACACACACACACACACACACACACACACACACACACACACACACACGGACACACACGGACACTCACACACACACACTATGTCCAGACTGTGTTTACTGTCGGTCCCCCATCATCAGTCTCTGCCAAAGACCACCCACACACATATACACACACACACCTACGCACATACGAAGTGTGCACACAAAAAGGGAATGCACGGGCACACATGCCTACACATATGCACAACCACACACAAACCTACACACACACACACACACACACACACACACACACACACACACACACACACACACACACACACACACACACACACACACACACAGGGTCTGCCGACAGGAGAGGAGCTGGACCCAGTGAGACGTGAAGGTCCATCTGAAATGGTTTCTCAGTCTGACTCTCCTCCTCACATGGAGGGAAAACACTGTTTAGCTCTTTAGTTTCCTAATATTATTAATAATAATTAAAAGGAACTCTGATAAAAGTGTTTATTAAGAAAATGTTAAATGTGAAAGAAATCAGAAATGCCACAGAGCACATGCGTCTGCTTCCTCCCTGGAAGGTTGATTGGGGGACAGGATATGGTTTCCTGCAGTTTCATCCTCATGACTTGAGTCACGAGCAGCGTTTTTTATGTTTTCCATAATAAACACTTTTATCAGAGTTGTTAAATATGTTTTGCTGCAAAGAAATACAAGCTATTCCAATGTTTTACAATGGACCTATCTCAAACATCACCCTCTTTTCTTGATCCTCCAATCACAATTGTCGTTAAGTTTGTCAGAGGGGGGCGGCAGGTGGTGCAGTGGGCAAGGCACTCACCACCAATGCTGGAGACGCTGGGTTCGCGTGTTCGATCCCAGCTCTCCACATTGTTTTCAGTTTGGCTGGTCGTCCGTACTTGTAACTGAGGGGTACAATTCCCTGACTGTATTGATAAGTATGGTATCATTAAACCACTACCTGCTTTATGTACTTTAAATACTGGCCACACAGTACATGATATAGATATGATGAACACTTTCCCACCTGATGAAACGAAGTCCACACAAATGTATAAATCGAATATTTTATATAGCAAAGGGTATATACAACGTTCACTTAATGACATTTATGATTTGAATGCACTTGTAAGGCAAATAAGTATTCGTAGGTAAATCAACATTGAATGTCCAATCTCTGGTTACGCAGGGAGTAAGTATACAACCTGGTTCTTTAGGGAACTATAGCGATGGTACTTAAATGATTATAGCTGGATACACTAAAGGGGGGTCCCGCTGGTTGTAAGACAGTAGGGGGGGGGGGGAGGTTAGGAGAGCCGCTGGCGATATCCCATCTGGCCGACGATTTCTTGGGAGAATTCAGAGTGCTGAACACGGTGCCCACAGAACCTCGGTCCACAGATGAATACAGCTGGGCCCTCTTGTAGACGGTAGCTGCCGGTCCACAACGAAGAGACGTGAGGCGACCTCACTCGGGGTAGAGCGCCGTCTCACCTGGACTCCTCTCGGGGGGGTAGTTCCAACACTCAGCAGTGTTGGCTGTTATCCATGGCATAATCAAAGCACCCAAAGCACGTAGATAATCCAAGCCGTGGAGGGCTCGCCGTCGTCCGGGTGAAGTAATCCAATGTACAGGTCCACTCGTCCTGGCCCAGAGCTCCTCGGATGCAAGCACCACACGTGGTCTGCCCAGCCTGGTTAAGACTCTAGATAACGCCAGGAACGATGGGGGTACTGCTCACTTTATAACTCTAACCGAACGATGCACCATACATAATAGACTATTATTAACTTAATAGAAATACGTCCCACTCGACGGTATAGTGCCAAACTATGACAATTCAACTATTAATCCACACGATGTCTCAATGCCTATTCTGAGGCCAAGTAGGCCATACTGCACCACACGTGCGTCGTGGGTGAGGCTTCACGTCTGTTACTAGGTTGGAGGGTAAAGGACTAATGGACTAAAAAGAAAGTTCTACTTTACTTGCGCCATATATATATGCGCTGTGAACAAATAGTACCATTCGTATTTCGCCAGACGTATTCCTACGCGGAACCGGGCTTGTAACGACATGTTCGTCGGCACGATTGAACTTGAACCAAGGGGCTTGGCTGCTGGCGCCAGGTTCTTGTCCAATGGTAGAATGAAACTATTATGGGCTGTTAGTAGACTAAAGGGATATTCAGTGTATATGTACAAGGAATATACAAGGGATATCAAACGATATACAAATACTATTAAATATATATCCATAAATAAATATATATATTCGGTTTAATCTGATCCTTCACAACAGCCGCCCCCTAATTAGTCCCACCTAATTAGCTAAGCAGAGACAGATTAACCGCACTGTCTACCACTCAAGGTCCGCTGTAAGGGTCAGTCAACTCACAAAGTCGTGGGGTCATGGTCGTCATCGATAGTGTCTGGGAGTCTGGGCAGTTCTATTAGCCTCGCCACGGGTCGTGTGTAAGTTCGCCCTTGGACGAGCACCTCAGCTGCTCGGACCTTGCCATCGGCACCGGTGATCACTTTGCCTACGCGGCCAGCCGGCCACATAGCTCTGGGTAGTGATTGGTCGATAATCATGACGACTGTTCCTTCTGTCAAATTGTCTCTCTCTTTTACCCACTTCTGGCGGGTCTGTAGAGACGGTAGGTAGTGGAGTAGAAAGCTGTTCCAAAACTTGTCAGCTAGTACTTGACTGTACCTCCACATTCTTCGGCCGTTCGCTTCTTCAGGCCTGTACATTGTCTGGGGTAGCGTGGGGTCCAGCCGCCCCATCAAGAGTGTGTTGGGGGTGACTGGGTCGACATCTGCTACATCACTTGAGACGTATTTCTTTATGATCAGCTCTGTGACCTTGTGTCGGCTGTTCAAGACTATCGGGTACTTAACGTCATCCGGTAGATCGGGGGCTCTCCGCAGACGACCACCCACTCTGATGAGATTATGGGCGTCGCTCTCGGGTGCCAGGTGGAGCAATCTGCTGTCTGATGGGACGGGCTTTCCTCCCGGTAGACAGTCTAGCTCATCGGGGAACGAGTCTCTCTGGGCTCGTTGCAGTAGAAGAAGTTCTGCTTCTTCGTAGTCAGCTGCTGAAATGTCGGCAGTGGGCTGAATCTCTCGGTGGTGCCACAGGAATGTCTTTAGCTGCGCACTCTGTAGGGTAATGCAATCATCTATGTTGGGGTCTGTGGAGGCGACTGTGCTCAGTCCACAGAACATAGGTTTCTTGTTCTCCGCCTCCTCTTTACTCGCTTCCCGTGGGGTGGGCGTAGGCCACTCTTCTTCCGGGAGCTTGAGGAATTCTGGTCCGTCACTGTAGATGTTGCGACGGGTGAGGTCATCTAGGGACATTCCCCGGGTGATGACGTCAGCTGGGTTGTGTTTGGTGTCCACATACCGCCAGCTCGCTGCTTCTGTTAACTCTTGAATCTCGGTGACTCTGACTCCCACGAAGACCTTGTATCTGCATGAATCAGACTTGATCCATGTGAGTACTGTCGTGGAATCTGACCACAAGATTGTTCTGTGCACCGGAATGGTGAGTTCACGTTGGATTAACGTGGCTAGATGCGCTCCTGCTAGGGCTGCGCAGAGCTCTAGACGCGGGATAGATTGTTGCTTTCGTGGGGCTATTCTTGAGCGAGCCAGGATGAAAGCAGTGTGTATCTCTCCTCCCTTCTCTTGGGCACGCAAGTAGGCCACCGATCCATAGGCTACTTCGGAGGCGTCACTGAAGACGTGTAGATCCATCTTGCATGTCTCTGGCCTCACTGTGGGTGGGAAGTAGCTGCGGCGTATATTAACGCCTGGGAGTGAGCGGAGCTCCGTCTCCCACTCTCTCCATGTGGAGGCAAGGTGTGCGGGTATTGGGTCGTCCCAGCCCTGGTCCTTGTCCCATAGCGCTCGTACAATCATCTTTGCCCTGGTGGTGTAAGGTAGAATACATCCCAACGGGTCATATTGTCTGGCGAGTGTTCTGTACACACTCCGTCTGGTGGTCGGTATCGCCGTCGACCTTCCCTGCTCCATGGTCAGGGGTTTGTGTCTATAGTGGAGCGAGTCTGTTTTGAAGCGCCAGACTAGTCCTAGTGTCATTTCTTGGGCTTCTCCTGGGATTGTCGCCATCCAGGTCTCGCTGCTGGCAGCCTTGTCCGCGGGGGAGAGGCTGCGCAATACGTGCGGGTCACTGCTGGCCCACTGCCTGAGATCAAAGCCGCCTTTGATCAGGGAGGCGCGTAGCTTGATTAGGAGAGCCTCGGCTTCTTCTTGAGTCGAAACGCTTTGTAAACAGTTGTCCACGTAGAAACTGTTCTTCACACTGTGTCGGACCTCTTCATCTGCTGCTGGGTCCTCTGCGACGTGTTTCTGTAGTGCAAATGTAGCACAGCACGGGCTGCATGTGGTTCCGAAGGGGAGGACTTCCCACTGGTAGATGGCTGGGTGCTCATCTCCGATCCTCTCTCTCCATAGGAACCGTAGCAGGGGCTTGTCCTCCTCCACTAGTCTCACCTGCAGGAACATCCCTTTGATATCCCCGCTGATAGCCACCTTGTCCTGGCGGAAGCGTAGTAGCACGCCTAGTAGAGAGGGGCCGAGTGTGGGGCCGGGCAAGAGCTCTTTATTCAGATTTTGGGATCCGATCTGGTAGCTGCAGTTAAACACAATGCGATCCTTGCCGTTGTGGTGGACCTTGTGGTGCGGCACGTACCATGATTCGGTCGTCTGATCGGCCTCTTTAATGTCAATCTTTGTCACGTGTCCCGCTGTGATTAACTTCTCAATCTCAGCGCGGTACACACTCTCTTGAGCGGGGTCTTTGGCTAGACGCCGCTCTGTGTTCAATAGATACCGCTCCGTGGCGTCTTTCTTTGCGTGAAAGGTGGGCATTCCCTCTCGCCTCAGGAGTGGAGTTGCGTATCTCATCACTCCGCCGACTGTGACTCTCTTTGTCCCTTGCTCGAGGAGGTTTATGGCGTAAATGTCTTCTTTAGAACGAATGTCTTTCTTTTCGTTCTTAAAGGGCATTGTCTCTAGTGTCCATAGCCTCTCGACATGCTGCAGGAGAGTGGTGTCTTCTTCTGTCGCTCTGGAGTGGAGGCAGCTAGTGGCTGCTGTTCGGTTGAGAGATTTAGCGAGGGGGCCTTGTAGTGTCCACCCTAGGCGGGTCTCGACTGCTGCAGGACAGCCTCGGGGTCCTGTATGGACCCGGTCTATCGGGACGATGAGGTCTGCATGGTCGGAGCCTATCAGCAGGGTCGGGGTGGCGCCGTCTATGAGCGGGATAGGTAGTTGACGCAGGTGCACATATTTATCCATCAGCTTGGCGATGGGGTAGGTGTACTGCGATAGTCCTATTTCTTGGCTGGTGAAAGCATTTGTAATCCTATACCGTCGCTCTGGCTGCCCGCTTGCTGCGATAGTGAAGGAGACATTCTCGCCCTTTATCGTCTTTAAATCTCTTCTTATTGTCCGAATCGTCATTTGGTTCTCGCTCCCCCGCAGTCCCAGCTGGGCCGCAGCGGACGCGAGCAGAAGGGTCTTCTCTGACCCGTCATCAAGGACGGCGTAAGTGTCCATGACTTTATCTTGGTAGCTCAATGTTACACGGACTACCTTTAAGAGCACTTGGGCGCCGCTGCTGCTGGCGGGGTCAATGTACATGACACTTGCCTTGGTGCTGCTCGATGGTGCAGGTGCAGGCTTTCTTCTGTTACTGTCGTATAGTACATCTAGATGGGCTCCGTCACACCGACTGCACCTCTTCTTTAGGCGGCATTCGGCTGCCATGTGACTGCGCGCACATCGGTAACAGCGCCTGTTGGACTTTATCCATTGACTCACTTCTTCTGCATTCATCTTTGTGAACAGGTCACATTGTGACAGCCAGTGTTCCTTCTCGCAGTACGGGCACACCATCTTCCACTTCTCTTTTCTCGAGGGGGTACTGTGGTTCTTACTGCTCGGTACTGATTCTGATTGGTGCATGACAGTCACCGATCTTCTTCCATCGTTTATTCTCCTGGGTCCCTCTCTGGAGCTTGGTGTGCTCCGCACGAACGTATCCAGTCGTAAGCTGCTGACTTCTCTCGCCAGGAAGTCGGCTAGATCGAGGAGGGATGGTTCGGGACCGTTAGGATCACGGTGGTCTCTCTGCCGCCTGAAGCGCTCTTGTCTGGCGGGTGGCAGCTTCTCTAAAATCCTCTCGACGTTAGAGTTGGCGTATAGCTCGTGCATACCCTTTTCTCGTTGCGCTCCCAGCATCCCTACCAGGGACTGCACTTTTATAGACAGGTCGTCTAATGAGCGATTGTCTGTTGCTGGGGGTAGGCGATCAATATGCCTTATCTCTTGGATTACGTAATCCCATATACGTCCATATCTCTGGTCCAGCGCTGCTAGAGCCGCGGTGTATGGGGTCGTAGAGGTGGCATAGGCTAGCGCTATATTGTGCGCTCGTGGTACTTTCAGGTGCTTCAGTAATATTGCATACTTGTGGCGTTCATCAGCGACATCCACCATCATTGTCTCTAAGCACATCCGGAGCTCCGTGTACTGTGCTCGATTCTCATAGGTGAAGTCTGGAAACGTCGGCGTGGCAATGTATGACGCCGTGGATGGCTGATACATTGGCGAGCGTTGGGGGAGAGACCTCCTAGGCGAGTCTCCTCTTGCGCCTCTCTGTGGGCTGGTACCGGCAGGGTACCATGGCCCGCTGGTCCAGGTGCTATTCCTCGGGGCTGGTCGTGCGTCGTGCTCACCCGTGAATAGAGTCGGGGGTCTGTAGCGCAGCGCCGCGGGGGTATAGCCTGGGCTGTACTGGACCTCCTGGTCCGGTGGAGTACTGTGCTGTCGTCGGGCTTGGTTCTCCTCCTCTCCCTCTTCTTCTTCTATCAGGTCCTCTAGATCCTGTAGTCGTTTATTTAGCTTCTCCGCAGTGTATGCCGCTCCTTCCTTGTAGCTGGGTCTCGCTTGGACCGGTCTGGGAAGGGGGTCTGCGGGGGGTATAGGCTTGGTCTGTTGGTCAAGTTCAGGGTCGCTTGCTCGGTTAGGAGACGCTGCCCTTGACTGTTGTCTCGACGAGTTCCTTGAACCCCTGGCGGAGGGAGAGGGTGTTGCCTTGAGGATCAGCTGCTCCATTAGCTGCGCTTGTAGTCTGTCGCGCTCGGCTTGTAGTCTGTCGCGCTCGGCTTCGCGCTTGGTGAGATCTGCTTCTCTTTGGGCACCGGCAGCGGCGCGCTGGGCGTCGGCCCGGTCTCTTGCCATATTCTCTTCCGTCTGAAGGCGTCTCATCTCCAGGCGTATGCGCTCTTCCTCGCTCCGTTGCTGTGTCTGGAGTCGATCGCGTTCACCCTGAAGTCGATCGCGTTCACCCTGAAGTCGATCGCGTTCGGTAGAGGCTGTCAGGCTGACGAGGAACGCCTGTGATAGCATCCTCTCCGCTTCGCTGGGGGAAGACGGTTGTAGAGGTGAGCTGCTCCTGACGGTACTCGTTGGGGAGTCCCGGGGCTCTATTTCCTCGGCGCTCTCCTCCTCTTCTTCCGTGCAGAGTTCTCTCTCTGTAGGGTTGTCTTCCTCCCGGGGCTGGTCGGGGACTACTTCTTCGGTATTGGCGGGGGGTAAAGGCATGTCAGCTCCCTCCTGGTCCCCACCGTGAGCTTGGTCAGTTACATTAGAACCCACTAGGGCCTCTGTGGTCAGGGTAACCTGTTCGTTAAGGTCAGACATAATTTTACTTTCTACTTTTACCGCGTTTACCGTTTGTCGAAGGCTAGGTAGTTGACTGACAGCGTAATCCTCTAAGTACTGAGGTGTCTGTCGTCTGTGCCGTGGGCGTTCTACGTTAGGAGGACCGTTTCGTGGAGTGTTCATCATAGGCCATTTCAATATTAATAACACTATATTAATATTACACTAGTTACCCTCCGGCTCGAAGGACCAATTGTAACTGAGGGGTACAATTCCCTGACTGTATTGATAAGTATGGTATCATTAAACCACTACGTGCTTTATGTACTTTAAATACTGGCCACACAGTACATGATATAGATATGATGAACACTTTCCCACCTGATGAAACGAAGTCCACACAAATGTATAAATCGAATATTTTATATAGCAAAGGGTATATACAACGTTCACTTAATGACATTTATGATTTGAATGCACTTGTAAGGCAAATAAGTATTTGTAGGTAAATCAACATTGAATGTCCAATCTCTGGTTACGCAGGGAGTAAGTATACAACCTGGTTCTTTAGGGAACTATAGCGATGGTACTTAAATTATTATAGCTGGATACACTAAAGGGGGGTCCCGCTGGTTGTAAGACAGTAGGGGGGGGGGTTAGGAGAGCTGCTGGCGATATCCCATCTGGCCGACGATTTCTTGGGAGAATTCAGAGTGCTGAACACGGTGCCCACAGAACCTCGGTCCACAGATGAATACAGCTGGGCCCTCTTGTAGACGGTAGCTGCCGGTCCACAACGAAGAGACGTGAGGCGACCTCACTCGGGGTAGAGCGCCGTCTCACCTGGACTCCTCTCGGGGGGGTAGTTCCAACACTCAGCAGTGTTGGCTGTTATCCATGGCATAATCAAAGCACCCAAAGCACGTAGATAATCCAAGCCGTGGAGGGCTCGCCGTCGTCCGGGTGAAGTAATCCAATGTACAGGTCCACTCGTCCTGGCCCAGAGCTCCTCGGATGCAAGCACCACACGTGGTCTGCCCAGCCTGGTTAAGACTCTAGATAACGCCAGGAACGATGGGGGTACTGCTCACTTTATAACTCTAACCGAACGATGCACCATACATAATAGACTATTATTAAAATTTGATAACAGAGGGTAATGCTCTGAACCTGACATCTGAATTTCCACTCTGAAAGCAGGCTATGGAGTGTATACAGTGAGTAAATCAGCCTCTTCCATGGTTATTACGGCTCTATGAGCACGTACTGTATACGGTGGGGGGGGACTGAGATGAGGGGAAAGCAAGTAATAGAAATACGTCCCACTCGACGGTATAGTGCCAAACTATGACAATTCAACTATTAATCCACACGATGTCTCAATGCCTATTCTGAGGCCAAGTAGGCCATACTGCACCACACGTGCGTCGTGGGTGAGGCTTCACGTCTGTTACTAGGTTGGAGGGTAAAGGACTAATGGACTAAAAAGAAAGTTCTACTTTACTTGCGCCATATATATATGCGCTGTGAACAAATAGTACCATTCGTATTTCGCCAGACGTATTCCTACGCGGAACCGGGCTTGTAACGACATGTTCGTCGGCACGATTGAACTTGAACCAAGGGGCTTGGCTGCTGGTGCCAGGTTCTTGTCCAATGGTAGAATGAAACTATTATGGGCTGTTAGTAGACTAAAGGGATATTCAGTGTATATGTACAAGGAATATACAAGGGATATCAAACGATATACAAATACTATTAAATATATATCCATAAATAAATATATATATTCGGTTTAATCTGATCCTTCACAACAGTACTAATACAATTGGCAGTATTAGAGGGTGGGAAAGCTGATGGGTGGGTCCTGGGCGTTGTAAACAGAAAAATACTCCTACAGTTCGGTCGGGGCGCCTGCTCAGCGAAGGAAGGATCTGGAGGGAGGTAGTGTGACCTTCCACACGTTACACTCTCCCAGTGAGAATCTGAGCTGCCAGGCTGGCTGCCTGATTGGCCCCGACAGGCACGTGACCGCCGCGGCCACGCCCCGCGGCAGCCCCGCGACGCGGCAACGAGGCTGCTGTGGTTCACAGGCGCTTTCCGCCTTCAACGCCATCAGTCATAATAATATCATCAGTCATCTCTAATATTAATCACTCTTCAATGTACTAATATACAATACGGCTCACTTTTCCCACTTCAATGACAGAGCCGCTGTTTAATAATATTGTCGCGGCGGAGCTCCGTCGCGGCAGCATTATGTAGCAGTAATCCCCCCTTCTTTCCCATCGACAAACTAGCTCAATTGGTAACTCTGCTTGGCTGTGGAACCTATGGTCCTAAGTTTGATTCCCTTAAGTTTTTTTTTTTTTAACGTGCATTGCACATAGCGTGTATGGTACAGTAACGGTCTCTGGAGCGCAACAGTAAGAAGCATTTGCACTGCAACGCATACACCTTACTGTAAATTGTACCATACAATATACAATATACAATACGCTATGCACGTTAAAAAAAAAAATAAAAAAACTTAAGGGAATTGAACTTAGGACCATAGGATCCACAGCCAAGCAGCATTACCAATTGAGCTAGTTTGTCAATGGTAAAAAAGGGGGGATTACTGCTACATAATGCTGCCGCGACGGAGCTCCGCCGCGACAATATTATTAAACAGCGGCTCTGTCAGGCGGTTAGGTGGCCGAGCGGAGATTGCGTTCGTCACCAACCCCGGAGCTGTGAGCTGGATTCGCCTGTTCGAATCCAGCTCACAGCTCCGGGGTTGTCACCAGCTTGGCTGGCCGTCCGCACTAATACAATTGGCTGTATTAGAGGGTGGGAGAAGCTGGCGGGGTGGGTCCGGGTCGTTGTAAACAGCGACTCCTACAGTTCGGTCGGGGCGCCTGCTAAGCGCGGATAGGACTTGAGGGGGATAGTGTGGTCCTCCCACACGCTACGCCCTCTCGATGAGAATCCGCGCTGCCAGGTGAAAAGAAGCGGTGATTGGCTGGACGTGTGTCGGAGGAAGCACGTGGTAGCCTCCACTCTCCCAGATGATCTGACTGTGGGGGGTAAGTGCGCAGCGACCAGGAAGGGACTGGGAATTGGCATACGACTAACATTGGGATGGGAGAAAATCGGAGGAAAATGGAGGGGGAAAAAGATCAAAAAAAAAAAAAAAAAAAACAGCGGCTCTGTCATTGAAGTGGGAAAAGTGAGCCGTATTGTATATTAGTACATTGAACAGTGATTAATATTATTAGAGATGACTGATGATATTATTATGACTGATGACAGTGAAAGGCGCCGCAAACTACTTCTGCTGCGGGCGGCGTTGAAGGCGGAAAGCGCCTGTGAACCACAGCAGCCTTGTTGCCACGTCGCGGGGCTGCCGCGGGGCCGCGGCGGTCACGTGCCTGTCGGGGCCAATCAGGCCTACCCCGGAAATAGCTACAGTTGCGGAACAGCTACAGGCCTCCCGCACGCGTCTATGCCTTCTACAACGCTGTTCGGTTTCCGGGTTCCTCTGATTGGCCACTAAGCCCACGTGACCCTACGCTAGCACGCCCCCCTTATCGCCGCCAGTTATCGCGTACGCCCGCGCATGCGCATGAGCCGCGACAAACGCCTTCAATGACAGAGCTCTCATATTTGCGAATGCATAAACTATATCTTAAATTATGGCTATGTGTCTAATATGGCCGTCGCTTATCAATGACTTGTTTTGTTTACATCAGGGTGAACGCTGTTGTATTCGCAAATATGAGAGCCAGCAATACGCAGCTCCAGTTAACCTAATTTATACCGTAATGAATCATTAAAAAAATATACCGTTAACTGGAATATGTTGTTTCTTTACACATATGTTGGATTATGTAATTGGTTTGTCATGACAAACCAATAAAAAATCGCTACTTTACATCAGGGTGAACGCTGTTACGCTGCCACCACCCACTTCAATGACAGAGCTCTCATATTTGCGAATGCATAAACTATATCTTAAATTATGGCTATGTGTCTAATATGGCCGTCGCTTATCAATTGACAGAGCTCTCATATTTGCGAATGCAACAGCGTTCACCCTGATGTAAACAAAACAAGTCATTGATAAGCGACGGCCATATTAGACACATAGCCATAATTTAAGATATAGTTTATGCATTCGCAAATATGAGAGCTCTGTCATTGAAGTGGGTGGTGGCAGCGTTCACCCTGATGTAAAGAACCCGGAAACCGAACAGCGTTGTAGAAGGCATAGATGCCTCGCGGACCAACAGTAGGGGGGGTACGCAACAACCAGGAAGGGAGTTGGGAATGGCATAACGACTAACAGTGGGATGGGAGAAAAATCGGAAAAGAGGAGGAAGAAAAAAGATAGTAAAAAAAAGAAAAAAAATTTAAAAAAAAGTTTGTCAGAGGGAAGCGACAGTTGTGATTGGAGGATCACGAAAAGAGGGCAGGGCTTGAGATCACGAAAGCAAAGTGATACAAACACGAAGCAGATACCATGGCAACTCCAAATGAGCACAATTACACCGTATTAAAGAGAAAATACACCCTAAAATACAATTCACATGTTATTTCTATAATCCTGTACAGCTCAGTTTCAATTTGTGAATGTGAACGAGTCTCTCCTCAAGATGAACACCAGAGAGAACATACAGCGATGATATAATAGAATAGAATAGAATAGAATTAAATAGAATAGAATAGAATAGAATAGAATATAAATACTTTATTTATCCCAAAGGACATTCAGCAAATTCAGGGTCATGATGTCTTCAAGAGACTAGTCCTGCCATGGAGCTGCTAATTTTATGATTCAGAGCTGTAAGCCCTATATTTAAATAAGACTAATTTGGATATCTCTCTCTTTATGAGCCCACAAAGTCACAGATTAATTCATTGATGCTCTGATTTCCAGTTTAGGGAGACAGGAGTCTGTCTTTCTAGATGATGATGATGATGATATGTGATGAAGATATATGATGATAATAATAATAATAATAATAATAATAATAATAATAATAATAATAATAATAATAATAATAATAATAATAATAATAATAATAATAATAATAATAATAATAATAATAATAATAATAATAATAATAATAATAATAATAATAATAATAATAATAATAATAATAATATAACATTCTTCTCAGGACTCAAATCCATAGAAAAGAACCACACTGTAGCTGAGGGGCTACACAACCCGGACTGTATTAAAAGATTGTTTAGATTAAACCACTACTAAAAATTATTACTTGCCAGACAGTACAGTTAGATAAATATGGCAGACACTCAATTGACGGCACGGGGACAAGGATACCAAGTTTACAGTATTTTAATCGTCATATCAATATACAACTGAATTATCACGTTTCTCTTTTTATAGTAGAATGTCAGAGTACCAAAGTCAGTGGTAATGAATATTTCCTAGGTTAAGAATACTCGACCGGAGCTCTGCAGGGAGTGAGAAGAGGTGATACGGGGCAAAGCAAGGGGGGTAGCTGGAGACGATGATTTCCCTCTGGAGTTGTAAGCTCCGGAGGAATTGAAGAATGGTCGGATAATCCTGTGGTCACTGAAGAAAAGGGGTCTCGTACGGAACCGGTCCTTGTAATCCTAGTGCCCGATGGCAGGGTTAATAGCTATTAATCCAAAAGCCCGATGGCATAGATGGTAGCTAGCTAGCTTCGTTGGTACTGGAAGCTAGCCCGAGGATGGTCTTCAGGGAGTAGTTAGATCCAAACGCCGATGGTTTTAACTATACGTTTCTCCACGTTACTTCGCTTACACAAGTCACTATACTGCGCCAATAATGGCTCTACAATATTATAGTCGTATCTGTTGTGAAGGGCCAGATTAAAGCTGAGAATCTACATTTATTGTTTTATATACCTTGTATATTATTTATATATACACGTTATATCCCTTTAAGCCTGCGTGTAAATCCTAGTAATATTCACTTTCCTTATGGATAATGCCCCCTGACGGCGGCGCCAGGCAGTCTCGTCCTCAGCCAGGTTCAAGGACGAGTCTGGGCAAGTCGGGACATGCCCTTGGCAGCGCATTGATTCCGGGCAAGTGGTTAGGTTTGGCACTAGAAAGTCACTTAAGTATATATACGGCGGCAGGTGCGAACAGTAGCTGTTCATCGCTCATCAAGTTCAGTGTGATTCTAATGTAGTGAGAAGCAGTTCGTCTAACAGAGCGTTGAGAACCACGTGCGAAGTGAATAGTAAAAGTGTCAGATTTAATGCAGTAACGTCAAGTTCGACTTAGCTTAATGTGAAGTAAAGAGTCGTTAATTATTGTGTATCGTGCCAACAGCAGTTCGTTCGTGTGCAGCATTACCCAGCAGTTCGTTCGTTTAGCTAGTGGACCTTAGCCAGGGTGCGTGGACTAAATAAATTGGTGCCAGCACACGAGGAGGCCTAGTCGGAGAACCTACTGGACATGTGCACATTGGAACCGACGGCGGTGATTGCAGAACCAGTATTGGTTGGATTATATTGATTGTGGAACGTACCCTTGGAGAAGAGCATCGTTAATCTCCACTGTAGTTTGGATTTAACCACCTTGAGGATCTACATTCGGGCTGGCCTCATGGACCGAGGCTAGCTGGCTATCATCATTGCTATCGTGCAATTGGATTACAGTTATTGCTTTGATGCTGAGCTTTGGATTACAAGGACTGGATTCTGTACGTGAACCCCCTTCTTCTTCAATTGATCAGACTGAGTATCCGAACATTCCTCTCTCCTCCAGAGCTTACAACTCTGGGAGGAACCCATTGTCTCCAGCGGTACCAGCGTTGCCCCCTATAATTGCCATCCTCCGCCAGGCGGCGTTAGCCTAGTACCCCATCGTAGGAATTATTCTATTCCCACTGACTTCTGCAACTGACTGACTTATGCATATTCTTCGCCATACAAGCGCGACCCTAATTCTCATATCTGTACATTTACTGCATAATAATAAATACCCTCAAATGATATTTCTTTGTCAGTGCCGTGTTATTATGAGTGTCTGCCATATTTAGATGTACTGTCTGGCCAGTAATACTAAGTACATAACTAGCAGTGGTTTAATCTATCACAATCTTTAATACAGTCAGGGTTTTGTAACCCCTCAGTTACAGTATCTAAGTACAGTAGCTACTAGCTATCCGTAACGATACACCGCTGGTAGGTCTGTGTACAACTGTACCGGACGTATTACGATCTCGCTCTGCTGCTTCTCCTGTTCTGATACTGCCGACTCGTTACTTCCACTGCTGTTAGGTTACTGCTCCACTGTTTACTCTCACACACTGCCGGCTGCTTGCGCCATCTACAATATA
>NC_140180.1:91971741-92049395 GCF_963971535.1 Notolepis coatsorum
TACAGTTTCCACACTTTCTGCACCCGAACACCACGTATGTAACATAAATGTGTATGTGGATGCAGTGTGCTCAACTTCAAGTTTCTTTATTAATAGTTGTCATACAAAAATACAGAATACTTTTAATTTATATGAAATGCTTTTTCCTGTTCTGCTCCTGAGTGTGCTAGATAAAAAAAAAATTGATAAGTATAAAAAAAAATGCAGATGTGTTATTTTATATGTTCTTCGCATAAAATGAGCAGAGGCCAATGAGGTTCAGGTAAAAAAAAATAAACTTTTTAGTAAACAGTGAGAGCAGGTCCCACAGAGGGAGCCCACCACCACTCCGTGGTTAAATTTTTTCTCAATTGCTTTGGTGCATTTCTCTGATAAGAATTAAAGTTCTCATAACTGTTAGTGCATTTCACAATTAGTACAAACTGCAAAACCTAGTTGATAACCTGCAGAAGCGGGTCACTTGCTCAAAATGGATAGTTCATTCCTCAAAAGCAAGTATTCATGTCAATGAAAGTGTCACTCATCAAAATGAAAAGTCCTGACACCATTGTTTATGAACAAGATAGTCAAATGGCTTTGCCAGGTTTTCGTTATGACAGTTCACTCTGTAAGTGTTTTCCAATGCAAAAAAGTCAGATCTTGGTGACACTTTCTGAAAATGCTCAAGACAGCACTATACACTATTTGCACAGCCATTTGAAATCTACAGTTACACATTGATAAATGAGTACAAGACACGTATGTTTCACATTTTTATTGCATAATGCTCTTTGCAATTTTTATTTGTTCACAGCATTGTGCAAAAGAAAAATACAAACTAATTTACAACAAACATAAGAAACACCCTTTGGCCTTTGGGTAGAGCTGTGCACAACTGTAAATAAGTAATATTGCAGTACATATTGGAACTGAATTGGAACATACAACATACACAATACTGTAAATCATTCATTCACATCCAGACGTTTCTGTCCGTCTGGCCACATATTTTCATCAGCATCACAGCGAATATCATCCCTGGCAATGCAGCGAGGAAAGTATCTCCTTGAGTGGCGAATCCACCCTCTGCAGGACTGTGCTGTGATGTCATTGCATGCTGCATCCATGGCCTCTAGCAGAGCCATTTGGGTATGTGGATGCCACCGGTCATATACCTTTTCCACCTCCAGGCAGAGAAAAACTCCTCTATTGGATTCGGGAATGGGGAGTAGGGAGGGAGATATTCCACCAGCATCCTTTCATGTGCTGCAAACCACTGTGTGACCAGAATTGCGTGGTGAAAACGCACATTATCCCATACAACGTACTTGATCAGATGGTCGCCATGTAGACCCCTCTCATTCTCAGGGATTATGTCCCTGTAAAGAGTGTAAAAAAAAAGTCAGCTGATGTTGTGTGTTGTATGGACCAAGGCGGGGCATATGGGTGAGGACGCCGTTTTCTGAGATGGCTGCACACATTGTAATATTCCCTCCTCGTTGGCCTGGGACATCAGTGGTTGCTCTCTGTCCAATGCGATTCCTTCCACGCCTTCTACCTTTTGCCAGATTGAAACCCGCCTCATCAACATATATGGATGTGTGCAGCGATTCCCTGGCCTCCAGCTCCAGTACACGCTTTATCCCAGAGGAGAGAGAGAAAAATTATTAAAAACGTTTCCTGTGTAACATAATGCATTTTGGACAACATATTGTACAGTATACTATGAACTGTCATGTAAGTGTACTGCATGGCACTACACAAAGTAACCAGTTTACAGCACTGAACATTAGAGTATGCATAGAACACATAAATGTTTTACCTGTACATACTGGTGACAGGTCTCCTTCACTCTGGCGCTGTTCCGGTCAAATGGCACATTGTACAATTGTTTCATGCGTATCTCATTTCTCCTGAGCACTATGTCAATTGTAGAGATTGAAAGGGATTCAATATTGCCAAAGGTATTGTCATCCTCTATAACAGCGCTTTGGATCTCTCTCAACCTTATGGCATTGTTTGCGATCACCATTGCACAAATGGCTTCCTCTTGTTGTGGAGTAAAAAGCGTCCCTCTTCCACCGCTGCGAGGTTGTCTTGCAATCCTATGTGGTGAAGAGTACAATTACAGTAATGTACAGTAAACATGATATATACTACTTTACACGTAACCAATATTACTGTAATGTACAATAACAGTGCTTCCCACTTGTAAAATGCTGCAGTACAGTGTCATAATGAAAAGCTTTACTGTAACACAGTAAATCTGTGCTGCAGTAAAGGTGTAAGTCTAAATGTAAAAAGTTCTTGTCCCACTGTAAGCTTCGTGTATGACACAATGGCAGTAGTGCAGTGCAGATTGTTTAGTGCTGAATTACTGTCCAATATACACACCCGTTCTCCCGACGAAATGTTTGAATAATTGAATTGACAGTGGTTCTCCCAACATTTGGCTGCACCCTTCGACCAGCCTCAGCCATTGTGAGGCCGTGATTGACAACATGGTCCACAAGTGTAGCCCTAATTTCATCAGGAATCTGCCTGTGTACTTGGCCTCTTCTTCCTCTTCACCCGTTTTGTCCCCTTCCCCTTCCTCCCCACATCCTTGCCCCTCTTCCACGATACTGACCTTCCATTTCTGTGTCACAGTATTGTCGAAATGGTACACTTCTATCCCCAGGCCATCAGGCTGCTAAACGAACAATAAACACTATGCAACAACCATCAAATGCACACAGCACACACACCCACACTCACTTAACCAAACAACACACTGCAGCACCCACTCTCCACACTTTAGATCACACAAACACACTTTATATTTATTGATAAAGGATTTGCACTACAACTCGTACACCTTACTGTAAATTGTACCTAAATTGTACCTCATCCCATTTCTGCTTTGCACTATATAGTATTGTATATTAGTACACTGCATAGTATTGTATATTATATGGTAACTCAGTTACGTCTATTCTGCATCGAACATTGTACATATGTCTATACTGAACACTGTGACCTCATTTTTTTTACTTCGAATTTACATGCTATACTATGTTATTTTATTCATACTTATCTTGTCTTGCACAGTCTCTGGAGCGTAACAGTAAGAAGCATTTTGTATAAAAGTATTCTGTACTTCTGTATGACAACTATTAAAGAAACTTGAAACTTGAACTTGAAACTATGTCCTGCTCGGTTCATATATGCTTGTCAACTGAGGGTTCATGGGATTCAGCTCTGAGTGACTGTGGAGAAGTGGCTTATCATTGGTTACAACTAATGCTTCACACACTCTTCCTCATCAGTGAAAGCTGAGGTTCACCTGAGATAAATTGTTCAATTTAGGGAGACATTTTCAGGGAAAGAATTATAAAGAAATGTATAAAATTAGCTTGACAGATTTTGACAACTACTGTAGTTCAACATATTTGTATGTAATGACTCAAGCAATGAAATGAGGACTATTAGTGTTATAGGGAATGACTATTCAGCAGTCATAAGTATAGTTAATTTTGACTGACATGACCTAAGCAAATGATAATGTTATAAAACAGCAGAGAATTGTATGAAAGCAATTGATGCATGTCCAAAAGTATTTGCAATTTGTTCGGAGGAATGAGAAACTGCTACTATGATGTGCACAAATGACAAAATGTTGTGGAGGTTGAACTAACAGTTATGAGAACTTTAATTCTGATCAGAGAAATGCACCAAAGCAATTGAGAAAAACTGTAATGAGCACTCAGGATGGATCCCAGGCTGACGGATACCAACCGCCAACCAAAGACTATAGCAACTAGAGAAGAATGTGTTGACCAAATAAAAAACAAAAGTAAACAAAGTGTAATACACTGCTAAAAGACATGTTGGTTACGTTTGCATTTTGCCAGTGCCCTCACCACTAGAGGTAGCATGAGGTCTGCAACCTGCTCAGGTAGTGCAACTCATCCAGGATGGCACATCAATGTGCGCTGTGGCAAGAAGGTTTGCTGTGTCTCCCAGCACAGTGTCAAGAGCATGGAGGAGATACCAGGACAGACCAGTACACCAGGAGACGTGGAGGGGGCCGTAGGAGGACAACAACCCAGCAGCAGGACCGCTCTCTGGGCCTTTGTGCAAAGAGGAACAGGAGGAGCACTGCCAGAGCCCTACAAAACCACCTCCAGCAAGCTACTAATGTGCATGTTTCTGCTCAAACTGTGAGAAGCAGACTCCATGAGGTTGGTATGAGGGCCCGACGTCCACAAGTGGGGCCTGTGCTCACAGCCCAACACTGTGCAGCCTGATTGGCATTTACCAGAGAACACCAGGATTGGCAGATTTGCCATCGTCTCCCTGTGCTCTTCACGGATGAGAGCAGGTTCACAGAGCACATGTGACAGACGTGACAAAGAGTCTGGAGACGCCGTGGGTCAGTGATGGTCTGGGGAGGCATATCCCTGGAGGGCCGCACAGACCTCCATGTGCTAGCCAGAGGTACCATGACTGAGATCCTCAGACCATATGCTGGTGCAGTGGGCCCTGGGTTCCTTCTCATGCGTGACGATGCTCGGCCTCATGTGGCTGGAGTGCGTCAGCAGTTCCTGCATGACGAAGGCATTGATCCCATCGCCTGGCCTGCCCGTTCCCCAGACCTGAATTCAATCGAGCACCTCTGGGACATCATGTCTCGTTCCATCCGACGCCAAGTCGCACCACAGACTGTCCAGGAGTTGACTGATGCCCTGATCCAGGTCTGGGAGGAGATCCCTCAGGAGATCATCCGTCGTCTCATCAGGAGCCTCATCAGGAGCATGCCCAGACGTTGTAGGGAGTGCAGACAGGCACGTGGAGGCCACACACACGACTGAGCATCATTTTGAATTGTCTTGAGGAATTTCCACAGAAGTTGAATCAGCCTGTGATCTGATTTTGCCACTTTTATCTCGAGTATGATTCTGAATCCAGACCGCCGCCATGGGTTAATTATTTTGATTTCCATTGATCGTTCTCATGTTATTTTGTTCCACTATGTAATGAATAAAGATTTTCAACTGGAATATTTAATTCATTGAGATCTAGGATGTGTTGTTTAAGTGTTCCCTTTATTCTTTTGAGCAGTGTAGAAGTGTGGCTCTTCTGCCTAGAGTGCACCGTTACAGACTACATCTTTAAGTGACTCAAAGGCTACGTTCTCTGAAAGGCAGCTGGCAGTGTGGATTAGAGGAGCTGTAGAAGTGAGAGATCAGTTTAGTTCACTAGTGTTTGCTCAGTAACAGGCCTCCGGCATGACATACTGCAAATCACCCTGTGGCCGAAGAAGACCAATGATGAAATTCACTGATTCATAAAGTGTCAGGGTAGGGTACCATGTCAGGGCAAGGAGGATAAGAATCAACACTTACATATCTCTTAAGCTGCGTTTAAGAAAGTCAATGCTTTCTATAAATCTAATCTATAAGCACTGCTTCTTTCTACCCCTTCTCAAACCAAATTCTATGTTTTCATTTGTACGTGTGGGTGTTCGAGTATAAACGTATGTTTCTGTGTGCGTATGTAGATATATGTATGTATGTATGTATATTGTTTTTGCTTTTATCAATTTGTTGCAATAGCTATGTGTTGGTTCGAGATAAATAAAAATCAACCAATCTTTCATTAAAAATGTTAACGTTATATAACAGCCTTTTTTTAACCAAGAAACCAAAAATGCATTTCATTCATTAAAGATAAGTGGTATAGTGTTCCGTGCAAGTTGTTAAAGAAAAGCTTGTTATATCTTTTATTTTTTTAATCCACTTTCTTATTTTCTATTTTTCTCCCATCCCAATTTCGTGTTTGCAATTCTCCCCTCCCCTGTCTTGAACGTTTCTAGACTATGCCCCCCACTGGTCGGTTGTAGGGAGGATATAAGCCTTGCATCACGTGTCCCCTCCAGTACACGAGGCAGCCTGTCACATCTGTTCACCTGCCAGCTGTGTAACGCATGGGAGGCTCACACTACCCCCGCTACTTCCTGTCTCTGCTGTGCAGGCGTCCCCCAACCGACCTGTAGGAGTCGCTGTCCACAACATCCAAATCCCCACCCATCGACTTCCAGCCGCTGGCTCTGACGGCAGGCCCAAGCCGGAGGCAATGCACCCGGAGTCTCTGGCATTGGTGACGAGCGCAATCTCCGCTGCGCCACCCAGCCTTTGTTAAATCTTTTCTAAATGTAAATATTCAAATGTAAATTCAGAAAAAGGTTCCCATATATTAAAATGTAAGGTCGCATATATTAAAATGTAAGGTCCCATATATAAAAGTTATCCACCAAATATTATAATTTAAGCTCATATATTAAAATGTAAGGTTCCATAAATAAAAATGTAAGACCCTATATATTATAATTTATATAGATATTTTAACTCCCATATATTGTCCCAACTAGTTAGCCATGTACATTTACAGAATTGTTATCAAACAAGCCACAAAACTTTCAGATTCCCTTTCACAGATAAACTTCAGTTGTATGCTAGTCGATGAACATCAAGAAAACACAAGGCAACGTCTTAAAACAGTAAATCACGTCTTTTATTTAGTTCTCTCATCGGCGGGTGAGTTTGTTTGTTTGTTTGTTTTCCACATGAGAATAAGGATGAAGTGCATCTGTAACGTCATGGGCTTCATGCTCCATTAGGACCCATTCAAACACATCCATGATTTCCACACCATAAAGCCAACATTGTTCAAATAAAAACCACTACGAGTTTCGCTTCTTGACCTGATAAGAGGTAAAAGAGACAGATACAACGGTGGCAGCAATACACAGGATTGCCCAAGCAGTAAAGTACACGTTCCTTTAAGAAACAGGGAGAGAGAACGCGAAAACCTAACCTCTGTGGGTTTTAAAGCCCCAATTCAAGTAGTTTTTACCCTTTTTTCTTTTCTATGCGCGTGTGTGTGTGTTTATGTATGCGTTTGTGTATGTGTGCGTGTTAGCGTGTGTTTAGGTTTTGTTTCTTCTTTACAAACAAATTCAAGTTCAGCATGAAAAAACAAAAACAAAACAAATGACAAAAAGAGAGAAGGAAAAAAAGAAAAAGAAAAAAAAGGCCAGATCATACATGTGTGTGTGGGTGAAGAGGAAGAAGAGGGGGAGAGAAAGGGAGAGAAGAGGAGTGACATTCTAGAATCCTGGGAGAGGAAACAAAAAGCAGCGAATGAGGAGAGGGTAGTGGGGTGGTGGAGGAGGGATTTGGAGACAATGAGGAGACTGGCTGGTGACATCAGCTGGAGCGGGCGTGGCTCCATGCTGTCGGAGGCGCCGTTGGGACCAAAAACCTGGATCAACTACCAACCCTTTCAATTACTTTATTAATACTAGTTTTTTTTGGGGGGGGGGGGGTGTTTTTTTAAGACTTGTCTGGAATACAAGATTACAACTGAAACCATTTCAAAACACAAGGCAAACGATGCACTCGCAATATCTCGAGTCAATGTAGATAGGGACATTTACCCCCGATATCTTAGTTCCTTATAGCCCGTGGTGTTAACAACACCTGCTCTTGTCCCCGGGTTCCAACCCTGCTGGAGACAACACCACCTCCTGACTCAGGAGACCTCACAATATTGACCGATCGCATCGTTATCCTTGAGCCCGACTGGAACCTAAGAGGGCGATGGGGGAGCTAGGCCGATTATTTTCTCTCTGGGGTCGATCCTATTTCACGGTATTCCACGGCAGACGTCTCGACGGCAAACAACAGGTGATTGCAAATCAAATAGCAGGCGATTATCATTAAATGACAACCGTGGCCAATGACCTGTAGGCATTGCGCCGTATTACAACACATCGTGAGAATACCGTGAACAAGTTCCCACTGCAGCAAACGAGAAAAAAAGATAAAAATAACGGGACTTTGAACCAAACCATTGGACTCCAGAAAAGCAGTCGCCTTTAAAAGGTTTCCTGGAGCGCAGGACATGGAGGAGGAACGAGGAGACAACACGACCGCAGCCGGGAGGACCTTTAAACCCAGACGTCCGCTTCCTTCTACCTCATTAAGGTGCAAAATATCGTTCAAGTCAATTATTTGGTCAAGGCGTAATGGTTCCAGAGTGTTCCAGACAAACATAATCATCTACCCCAGATAAAAGTAACCGAACGCATTTTCAGATAGTGATTCAGCGCAGGTTTGGGCTCCTAGGGGCCTCCAGCCAGAGCCAGCGTCGCCTCACTGCCGTGGCCCCGAGTAGCGGCCCTCGCTGGGCCCGTTGCCCCGTCCAGAGCCGAAGCTGGGCTTCTGTGCCATGCCGCCGCCTTCGCCGCCTCTGCCACCACCACCGCCGCCGCCGCGGGCGGGGGGTCCCCGGGGGCCTCCGCCTCCTATCCTCTCTCTGGGACCTCCGGGCCCGCCGGGGCCCCTGGGCCTGATGTCCCGCCTCTCACGGGCCTCGCGGGTCTTCTTCTCCTCCACGTTCAGACGCACGTCACCGCGGAACTTGATGGGCTGGAGGAGAGAAGGATGGACGGAAGATAAATAAAATGGTTAAAAGGCGCTTTTATACATCTCCTTTATCCAACGCGCTTTACAGCTTGTTCCTCACATTTGATCCATTCACTCACCGGCAGCGGAGGCAGAGCATGCAAGGTGCCACAACCTGCTCATCAGGAGCAATTATGGGTTAAGTGTCTTGCACAAGAGTACGGCCGTCTAGGGATTTATTTGCTAGTGGCGTTAACCCTTTCACTACCGGCTGTAGTGTGATAGTAAAGGGTTAACCTTCTGTAGTGTGGTAGTGAAAGGGTTATTTCTTCTCACCCGGTTGCTGAGGATCTTCTGCACGGGCTCAGAGTCGTCAAACACCACGAAGCCGAAGTTTGGTAGCTTCCCTCCACTGTTGATCCTCAGCTCCAGGACCGTACCATACTCTGCAGAGGGGGGGGGGGGGACACACACTCACGTCACACATGTTGGTCTCCACATTCAAAGTCATCAGAAACCAGTGATTCGGCGCCGACATCCCCAGTCATGCCTGTGGTACATCAAACGTCTGTATATATTTCTATGTACGCACGTCTATTCACTGGGGGGGGGGGGGGGGGGGGGGGGGTAATTTCCTTAACTGCACGCATTTGCGCAATTATGCAAGAGTGAGGTTATCTAGTGATTTGTTTGCTAGCATTAAAACAGATTTAAAGGCAGGAATGCTCTCCAATGCCCCTGGTACTTGCTTGCACCATGCAATCACTTTGGTGTGACCTACTTCAGGCAGGTTTATGAACATCAATTTCTTTGGCAATATCATTCATAGCGGTTTTAAGCAGATCAGAACACCAAAGAAAGAGCTAGAAATAGTGTAGGGGAGGGTTAAGGTAAGGGATAAAGTTGGGGGGGGGGGGGGGGTTAAGGTGACGGATAAAGTAAGGGTAAAAGTACGGGACGAGGTGTGGGTTAAGGTAAGGGTTAGGTTTATAAACAAATTTTTAGGTCACGTCTATTGCAAATTTTTGCAATTGTTTTAATTCACCTGCCACGGTGGCAAGTGGAGACACAAGAGGAATGGGGAGGTCGGCACCACACTGTACAGGAGGACTGCGCTGTGGTGAATTAAGGGAAGTGAAGGTGACTTACGTTCAAAGAAGTCCTTGAGCTCCGCCTTGTCCACGTCGTGGGGCACGTTTCCTACAAACAGCTGGTGGGTGTCGGGGTAACGGACCACCCTGCGCACCTCAGGCTCCCCCTGCTCGCCCTCTCGCACTGCAGACACACACACACACACACACTGGTTACCATCCAGACTGAAGCGGGTATGGAGTAGCTGAGTGTGGACTGCATGTATCACAATCAGAAAGGTCTTTATTGCCAAGTAGTTTTCACATACAAGGAATTTTATTTGGTCGGTTGATTTATGTAGGAACTAAGTGAGGACAGCAGGTATGTAGGAGCTGTACCTGGTGTGTGTGTGTGTGTGTGTGTGTGTGTGTACCTGGTCTGGGTCCTCCTCGTACAGGCGGTGGTCCACCAGGCCTCTGTTCTCTTGGCCTCTGGTCTCTCTGGTCTCTCTGTGTTCTCTGTGCGGTGGTCTGGGATTCAGCCTTCACCTCCACTCTGGGCTACAATACACAGTTAAGACACAAACACAACTTAAAACAGAGCGCTCCACTGGTGCGCCGCTTAAAATGCAACGGCAAAGCTGGAGGAAATTACTTTAATGGAATGTAAATCTTCAGCCGGCGGCAGGGAGCACACAGTCGTCGGCATACAACACAAACCACCATGTAGGACTACAGGGGGAAACGCTGTGGTTGATCTCCTAGTTGGCAAATGACTTCCAGCGAGGAGCGTAATGTTCATGATGTGATTTCATGTTGAGCCTGAATGACATTCATCGGTTCTCTGTTCTCAATCTCCCTTGGCGTGTTTGTACATGTGGTCGTGGCACGACGTAAACACACTCTCTTAGCTGAAGTTTAGCGGGGTGGGGGTCTGGCGTAATTATTGCAGTTTTCTGTGTGCACAATATGTCTGTGCTCTGAGGACTGACCAGGCAAAAAGAGAAGAAAATGTAATGACTTCATCAAACTGGTGTCGCCAGCAGTATGTGTGTGTGTGTGTGTGACTGTATGCATGCAGGATAAGTGCAATTTACAGGCAATCCTTTCATCTTTGGGCCACAAACACACAATGGTTGGCACAATATCAATCTTTTTCTTCCCTAGACACCAGATAAAAACACATTCTTCCAGAGCCAGTCAAGAGTCCAACGTCTACGTACTGAAGAGGACTGCGGTGTCCAAAAGAAATCTGAGAAAACGTGCGTCATAAGCTGTAACAGACCTGAAGGTGCTATGTGTCTTATAAGCTGTAACAGACCTGAAGCTGCTGTGTCTTATAAGCTGTAACAGAACTGAAGCTGCTACAATGCGTCTTATAAGATGTAACAGACCTGAAGCTGCTACTATGCTTCTTATAAGCTGTAACAGAACTGAAGCTGCTACAATGCGTCTTATAAGATGTAACAGACCTGAAGCTGCTACTATGCGTCTTATAAGATGTAACAGACCTGAAGCTACTACTGTGTCTTATAAGCTGTAACAGACCTGAAGCTACTATGAGTCTTATAAGATGTAACAGACCTGAAGCTACTATGCGACTTATAAGATGTAACAGACCTGAAGCTACTATGTCTTATAAGATGTAACATACCTGAAGCTACTATGTGTCTTATAAGCTGTAGCAGACCTGAAGCTACTATGCGTCTTATAAGCTGTAGCAGACCTGAAGCTACTATGTGTCTTATAAACTGTAACAGACCTGAAGGTGCTATGAGTCTTATAAACTGTAACAGACCCGAAGCTACTATGTGTCTTATAAGCTGTAGCAGACCTGAAGCTACTATGTGTCTTATAAGCTGTAACAGACCTGAAGCTGCTATGAGTCTTATAAACTGTAACAGACCTGAAGCTACTATGAGTCTTATAAGATGTAACAGACCTGAAGCTGCTATGAGTCTTATAAGCTGTAGCAGACCTGAAGCTGCTATGTGTCTTATAAGCTGTAGCAGACCTGAAGCTACTATGAGTCTTATAAGCTGTAACAGACCTGAAGCTACTATGAGTCTTATAAGATGTAACAGACCTGAAGGTGCTATGAGTCTTATAAGATGTAACAGACCTGAAGCTACTATGTGTCTTATAAGCTGTAACAGACCTGAAGGTCTTATAAACTGTAACAGACCTGAAGCTACTATGAGTCTTATAAGATGTAACAGACCTGAAGCTACTATGAGTCTTATAAGCTGTAGCAGACCTGAAGGTGCTGTGTCTTATAAGCTGTAACAGACCTGAAGGTGCTATGTGTCTTATAAACTGTAACAGACCTGAAGGTGCTATGTGTCTTATAAGCTGTAACAGACCTGAAGCTGATATGTGTCTTATAAGCTGTAACAGACCTGAAGCTACTATGTGTCTTATAAGCTGTAACAGACCTGAAGCTACTATGTGTCTTATAAGCTGTAACAGACCTGAAGGTGCTATGAGTCTTATAAGATGTAACAGACCTGAAGGTGCTATGTGTCTTATAAACTGTAACAGACCTGAAGCTACTATGTGTCTTATAAGCTGTAACAGACCTGAAGCTACTATGTGTCTTATAAGCTGTAACAGACCTGAAGCTACTGTGAGTCTTATAAGCTGTAACAGACCTGAAGCTGCTATGAGTCTTATAAACTGTAACAGACCTGAAGCTACTATGTGTCTTATAAGCTGTAACAGACCTGAAGCTACTATGTGTCTTATAAGCTGTAACAGACCTGAAGCTACTGTGAGTCTTATAAGCTGTAGCAGACCTGAAGCTACTGTGAGTCTTATAAGATGTAACAGACCTGAAGGTGCTATGTGTCTTATAAGATGTAACAGACCTGAAGGTGCTATGTGTCTTATAAACTGTAACAGACCTGAAGCTACTATGTGTCTTATAAGCTGTAACAGACCTGAAGCTACTATGTGTCTTATAAGCTGTAACAGACCTGAAGCTACTGTGAGTCTTATAAGCTGTAGCAGACCTGAAGCTGCTATGTGTCTTATAAGCTGTAGCAGACCTGAAGCTGCTATGAGTCTTATAAGCTGTAGCAGACCTGAAGCTGCTATGAGTCTTATAAGCTGTAGCAGACCTGAAGCTGCTATGTGTCTTATAAGCTATAACAGACCTGGAGCTACTATGCGTCTTATAAGCTGTAACAGACCTGAAGCTACTATGAGTCTTATAAGCTGTAACAGACCTGAAGCTACTATGTGTCTTATAAGCTGTAACAGACCTGAAGCTACTGAGTCTTATAAACTGTAGCAGACCTGAAGCTGTTATGAGTCTTATAAGCTGTAACAGACCTGAAGCTGCTACAATGCGTCTTATAAGATGTAACAGACCTGAAGCTGCTACTATGCGTCTTATAAGATGTAACAGACCTGAAGCTACTACTATGTGTCTTATAAGCTGTAACAGACCTGAAGCTACTATGAGTCTTATAAGCTGTAGCAGACCTGAAGCTACTATGTGTCTTATAAGCTGTAACAGACCTGAAGCTGCTATGTGTCTTATAAGCTGTAACAGACCTGAAGCTGCTATGCGTCTTATAAGCTGTAACAGACCTGAAGGTGCTATGAGTCTTATAAGATGTAACAGACCTGAAGCTACTATGTGTCTTATAAGCTGTAACAGACCTGAAGCTACTATGTGTCTAATAAGCTGTAACAGACCTGAAGGTGCTATGAGTCTTATAAGATGTAACAGACCTGAAGGTGCTATGTGTCTTATAAACTGTAACAGACCTGAAGCTACTATGTGTCTTATAAGCTGTAACAGACCTGAAGCTACTATGTGTCTTATAAGCTGTAACAGACCTGAAGCTACTGAGTCTTATAAACTGTAGCAGACCTGAAGCTGCTATGAGTCTTATAAGCTGTAGCAGACCTGAAGCTGTTATGTGTCTTATAAGCTGTAACAGACCTGAAGCTACTATGTGTCTTATAAGCTGTAAACAGACCTGAAGCCGCTATGTGTCTTATAAGCTGTAACAGACCTGAAGCTACTATGTGTCTTATAAGCTGTAACAGACCTGAAGCTACTATGTGTCTTATAAGCTGTAGCAGACCTGAAGCTACTATGTGTCTTATAAGCTGTAACAGACCTGAAGCTACTATGTGTCTTATAAGCTGTAACAGACCTGAAGCTACTGAGTCTTATAAGCTGTAACAGACCTGAAGCTGCTATGAGTCTTATAAGCTGTAGCAGACCTGAAGCTGTTATGTGTCTTATAAGATGTAACAGACCTGAAGCTGTTATGTGTCTTATAAGCTGTAACAGACCTGAAGCTGCTATGTGTCTTATAAGCTGTAACAGACCTGAAGCTACTATGTGTCTTATAAGCTGTAACAGACCTGAAGCTGCTATGAGTCTTATAAGCTGTAGCAGACCTGAAGCTGCTATGAGTCTTATAAGCTGTAGCAGACCTGAAGCTACTATGTGTCTTATAAGCTGTAACAGACCTGAAGCTACTATGTGTCTTATAAGCTGTAGCAGACCTGAAGGTGCTATGTGTCTTATAAGCTGTAGCAGACCTGAAGCTACTATGTGTCTTATAAGCTGTAACAGACCTGAAGCTACTATGTGTCTTATAGGCTGTAGCAGACCTGAAGCTACTGAGTCTTATAAGCTGTAGCAGACTTACCGGTGCCGACGGCGCTACTTTGATGACGTGAGGGGAGATCCCTGACACAGGGACGGCCCCACTGGGAGGGAGGTTTTTACTGGTGACCGACGCCCAGGAGAATGGCTGGAGGAGACGAGAGATAAAGAAAGAGTGTGGGGGGGGGAAAGAATTAGGAGAGATGGAGAGAGAGAATCATCTATTGTAGCTTTTGTTTCTATGCAACGGAACACATTTTCTAAAGTTTCATATTCACATTGTGTGTGTTTTCTGTGTAAGAAGGGCTGGGAGAGATTGTGGATCAACTAAATAATTCTGCGTAGGGCTATCCTAGAAGTTCTTAGTCCACTAATGGTCTTTTATCGATTATACAATAACTTGATTGTAAATCTGTAAAATATGAGTTTACACATTCAATACAGAAGGACCCCTTTTCAATCTGGTGCTCATCGTTTTAACTCTAGTTTACCAGAGATGATAATTTTAACTCTAGTCCTTACCAGAGATGATCATTTTAACTCTAGTGCTGTGACCAGAGATGATAATTTTAACTCTAGTGCTGTGACCAGAGATGATAATTTGAACTCTAGTGCTGTGACCAGAGATGATAATTTTAACTCTAGTGCTGTGACCAGAGATGATCATTTTAAATCTAGTGTTTACCAGAGATGATAATTTTAAATCTAGTGTTTACCAGAGATGATAATTTTAAATCTAGTGTTTACCAGAGATGATCATTTTAAATCTAGTGTTTACCAGAGATGATCATTTTAACTCTAGTTTACCAGAGATGATCATTTTAACTCTAGTTTACCAGAGATGATCATTTTAACTCTAGTGTTTACCAGAGATGATCATTTTAACTCTAGTGTTTACCAGAGATGATCATTTTAACTCTAGTGTTTACCAGGTGTTTACCAGAGATGATCATTTTAACTCTAGTGTTTACCAGAGATGATCATTTTAACTCTAGTGTTTACCAGAGATGATCATTTTAAATCTAGTGCTGTGACCAGAGATGATCATTTTAACTCTAGTGCTGTGACCAGAGATGATCATTTTAACTCTAGTGCTGTGACCAGAGATGATCATTTTAACTCTAGTGCTGTGACCAGAGATGATCATTTTAAATCTAGTGTTTACCAGAGATGATAATTTTAAATCTAGTGTTTACCAGAGATGATAATTTTAAATCTAGTGTTTACCAGAGATGATCATTTTAAATCTAGTGTTTACCAGAGATGATCATTTTAAATCTAGTGTTTACCAGAGATGATCATTTTAACTCTAGTTTACCAGAGATGATAATTTTAACTCTAGTTTACCAGAGATGATCATTTTAACTCTAGTGTTTACCAGAGATGATCATTTTAACTCTAGTGTTTACCAGAGATGATCATTTTAACTCTAGTGCTGTGACCAGAGATGATCCTTTTAACTCTAGTGTTTACCAGGTGTTTACCAGAGATGATCATTTTAACTCTAGTGTTTACCAGAGATGATCATTTTAACTCTAGTGTTTACCAGAGATGATCATTTAACTCTAGCACTCACCAGAGATGATCGTTTTAACTCTAGCACTCACCAGAGATGATCATTTTAACTCTAGCACTCACCAGAGATGATCATTTTAAATCTAGTGTTTACCAGAGATGATCATTTTAACTCTAGTGTTTACCAGGTGTTTACCAGAGATGATAATTTTAACTCTAGTGTTTACCAGAGATGATCATTTTAACTCTAGTGTTTACCAGAGATGATCATTTTAACTCTAGTGTTTACCAGAGATGATCATTTTAACTCTAGTGTTTACCAGGGATGATCATTTTAACTCTAGCACTCACCAGAGATCATTTTAAATCTAGTGTTTACCAGAGATGATCATTTTAAATCTAGCACTCACCAGAGATGATCATTTTAACTCTAGTGTTTACCAGAGATGATCATTTTAACTCTAGCACTCACCAGAGATGATCATTTTAACTCTAGCACTCACCAGAGAGGAGCGCTTTATTTAAAGGCTGGTTGCTGACATGTTGGGATATCCACCGTGTACCTAAAGGCACTATGGCTTGGCTCTCTGCAGAGCAGCTGTGGCAACAGCTATGAATAGAAATCAAGTGTAAGAATATCATTATCTCCTTGTGGAGGCATATCACAGCAGGATGCTAACCACTAACCAGTGACAATCTAAAACAGTCCCCCTGGCCATCCCTACAGTAAAGCCTACCCTGTTCTCCTCTGGCGCGGCGGGGGCCGCGGGGGCGGGCTCTGAGGCGGGGGTGGTCTCTGCGGCGGCGGGGACGGGCGTGGGGCTCTTCTCGCTCGGCTCCTCGGAGGTCTGTGTTTCTGGTTGCGTTTCCAGCAGAGCTTCCTGTTTCAGCTCCACCACGGGAGGCTCCGCCTCCTTCTCAGACTCCGGCTCGGGTTCAGGGGTCAACGGCGACACTTCCTCCTCCTCTTCCTCCTCCTCCTCTTCCTCTGGAGCCACCGGCTCTGAACTGGAACGGATATGGAGAGATGTTGATGAGGCTGTGGTGTGGTCGTGAAAGGGTTAACCCTTTGTCGTGTGGCAGTGAAAGTCAACCTTCTGTATTGTTGTCCTGAACTTAACTCAGTAAGGCGAGTTGGTATTGAATCCTAGGTAACGGTATTGACACCGGTATTTGAACATTTTCAAATGATAACCAGCCTAAGAACAGCAAGCTAATCTGAACAACAAAAAATACTGTATTTAATTTAGTCTCTAGAGAACAACATCAGTAAAAAGACACCTCAAAGTACTGAATAATCGTCGTAACAATGTCTGAATGATGAGGGTTCCACTGCAAATGCAGCCAGAAAAACAAACAACAACATTCAGTTCAATTTACCTCCAGTTCTTACGCACAGGCAAGCAGACCAATGCAAGTGCGCCTTTGTAGGAGGACTAATGCGAGTACTTTGACAAATCAATGAGAAGAAACGGTTGCGATTGGAGGATCAAGAAAAAAGTGTAGTGTGTTCCTACCAGGGTGTCTATGTGTTGTGTCCCTACCAGGGTGTCTGTGTGTTGTGTTCCTACCAGGGTGTCTGTTCGTAGAAGGCCGCAGACTCCTCCTGGACCACCTCGGGGGACGGCACTCGCTCCTCCATCTCCTCCACCTCGTCCTCGGACTCTGCGCATAACACAAAAACATGGCCGACATTAGGAAACCGCGCCCCTGCATCGCATACCTACCTCCATGAGGTACCATGGACCCGCTCTATAACTCTGCTCTCAGATTGATCACTGGGGAGTCGGGACAGATATGATATTCACCATTGTGTCCTTTATAAAAGGTAGGTTGGCCTTCTCTTTTCAGACAATCGCAACGATCATTGGTATTTGTTTATCTTTAAAGCTCTTATTGGTAAGTTAGCCCCTAATATTTCAATGTTGTTAGAATGGAATTTTGGTACGTATTCGACTCGTTCTAGTGTCTGGTTCTTAGGGTCCCTCCATCATGAGCTCTGAACTTGGAAGATCAGCCTTTTCTATTGATCTGATCACCCAACACTTGGAATGACCTTCAACTCGCTCTAAAGTTGGAAGTTCTTCCAACGTTTACAGAATTTAAGAGAATGATTTCCGATCACAGTGTGTCAACTTGTGACCGTTAACAGAATTATTTTTCATTTTGATTGTGTTTATTCATTAGTCTTTTCTGTCGATTGTAAACTTGTTGTTGCTGTAAGTGAGGGAAACCTCAGCTTCATAACGAGTTGGCTGCACGTTAGCCTAGCTTAGCACAATGAATGGAAGTAGACAGTGCCGGTTAGCTTAGGAATTGTCCAACTAACACCTTGCTCACTCAGCACATAACTCAGTAAGGCGGAAAAAGGTATGGTGTTGGTATTGAATCCTAGGTAACAGTATCGACACGGGTATTTGAACATTTTCAAATGATAACCAGCCTAGGAACAGCGACCTCATCTGAACAACAAAAAATACTGTATTTAATTTAGTCTCTAGAGAACATCGGTAAAAAGACACCTCAAAGTACTGAATAATCGTCGTAACAATGTCTGAATGATGAGGGTTCCGCTGCAAATGCAGCCAGAAAATAAACAACAACATTCAGTTCAGTGTACCTCCATTTCTTACGCACAAGCAAGCAGACCAATGCAAGTGCGCCTTTGTAGGAGGACTAATGTGAGTACTTTGACAAATCAGAAGAAATGGTTGCGATTGGAGAATCAAGAAAAGAGTCAACTTTGACCTAACGTTGAGATAGGTCAAAGTGTTGACAAAGTGTTGATGACAAAAGTAAAAATATTCCAAGAAATGATTTCTGAAACATTCTGAGTGTCAAAGTTTCATTATGAATCATACTTCCTATTCTATTGGATCAGCCAACATACTGCCCATGCCAGGGCAGATAGTGTGCTACATTGAATGTCAAAAGAACATGCACAGTCTACAGAGCAGAGAAGGTGAACGGGGCTCGTGGTGGGAGGGGCAGAGCTCACCTTCTGGGGGCTCTGAGTCCGAGTCTCCGAACACCTCGTCCTGGTAGCGGAACACGTCGTTGTGCACATAGAACTTGTTCGCTACGGTGCCCTGCGAGGAACACAGAGGGACAATCACAAAGAAGAAATACTAATAACATTCACACCAAGTCATACAGAAAAGTCCACAAAACGACCTAAGGTGTTTTTTTCTTTTTTTTTTTAATAAATAGAAAACGATTGCATGCACACTTTAAAGACACAGGGGAGAGAGCATTCATCGCTCCTCGTGTTTTGTGTTTCTAAATTTTTAAACCTCAACTCGCAATGTCCAACTAACCCGAATGTCTGAATGATATTAAGTACCCAGAGAGACTGAAAAATACACAAGAAAGAAAAGAGCATTCATCACGTGGTGCAAGAAAGAAATGTTTCCGAAAACATTCATCACTGTTGTGTTCCTTGAAAGGTCAACCTCTGTCCAACACAGACCAAGAGTGGAACTCGTCAGAGAAAGGGCATCTCATATTTTGTAGGGGTGGGGGGGGGGGGGGGGGGGAATCGATACGTAGTAGTATCGCGATACTCTGCGTGGCGATACTGTATCGATACAGGGACGCCAAGTATCGATATTTAATTATTCATAAAAAATATAAACGATTTTTTTTGTATAAGAAAGTTGCATTGTTCATTTCAATACCTGTAATAGTACAGTAGTCCACACACACATGTGCATTCAGTTAAGTTGGAATATGACTAATACAACAGTTCAGTTTGTCAGGTACATGCAACACAGATTACAGTGTTTACATCTGTCTGCTTGAGAAAATACCATGTTCTGCAATAAAAATGATTGAAGTGAGATGAACAGACTGAACTTTATTTGATTAGATAAAACATGTTGACAGTTTTACTTTGCAGTTAAAAAAGGGAAAAAAATATAAAAGAAATTCACAATACTCAGCGTATCGCGATACTATCGTATTGTGACGCAAGTATCGCGATAGTATGGTATCGTGAGGTCTCTGGCGATTCCCACCCCTAATATTTTTATTCTTCTTGATGCGATTACTTTATAACTCTTTTTTTGTTGGGTGGAGCCAATGAAATGCAGCTGCTTATAATGGTGAACTTGCTGCTAACGCAGTCTGCAAAATTCCTACTAACACTACTTTTAAGTCATGCTACATACCGGTAATAATTTTTTAAAGCATGCAGTTTGCTAATTGGGCAATTGTGTAGATGGATAATATAATAAATTTAACTGATGGGACTATGGAATAAGATGTCAATGTAGTTTGTAAATACTGTGACAGATTTGGCCGTCGTCTTCGTAATGATGTGGCTCACACCTGAAGCAGGTCTGATCTTGAACTGGTTTGGTCAAATAGGTTACACAAACCTTCAACATGTTCCTCTCAGGGCCGGTTATGATGGCCTTGTTTTTCTGTGAAATGCCCCTTTAATATGTGGTAAAGTGGGATTGTAATGATCGTGGCGTTTTTTTTTTGCACATAATCTCACGCACAAAAACATGTATAAATAATGGTATCGATTGCATTGCTTCAATGCTATAGAGCAGGGGTTCTCAAACGTTTTTATACCACGACCCAATTTTATTTAGGATTTTTCTTTGGTGACCCCACACTTTATTACAGCACTATGTTATCAATACATATTAATAAAACGAGGCATATTTTGCCAAAATATGTTGCCAGAACATAAAAAATAATTTAATTAAAAAGTTTTACTTGCCAATGCGCGACCCACCTACCCACGACCCCACTTTGGGTCACGACCCGTAGTTTGAGAAACGCTGCTATAGAGTATCAAAACAATGCTGCATCATATTTAAAGTCCAAAATCATCCAAAATGTAACCAAGCCTCCGACTGGCCCCCTCGGCACATGCAACGCACATAACTCAGTAAGTATTGTGTTGGTATTGAATCCTAGGTAACAACAGTATCGACACCGGTATTTGAACATTTTCAAATGATAACCAGCCTAGGAACAGCGAGCTCATCTGAACAACAATTTTTTTTTTTTTTAATCCACTTTTTCTCCCATTTTCTATATTTTCTCCCATCCCAATTTCGTATCATCCAATTCAACCCTCCCCTGTCACGAACGCTGTTTCTTGCCTCCCACAAGCCGGCTGCAATGTGGACTAAGTCATACATAGCACAAGTCCCCTCCGGTACGTGAGGTAACAACAGTTGCATCTTTTCACCTGCGCAGCTCGATCTCTCAGTGGCGAGGAATAACGCGTGGGAGGCTCACGCTGCCCCCGACACTTCCTGATTCTACTGCGCAGGTGCACCAACCGACCTGTAGGAGTCGCTGTCCACAACGCCCGATCCCCACCCATCAGTTTCCCACCCCCTAATACGGCCAATGTGTATTAGTACGGACGACCAGCTAAACTGAAAGCAAATGTGGAGCGCTGGGCTCGAACAGGCGAGCCCAGCGTCTCCAGATTTCATGGCGAGCGCCTTGCCCACTACGCCACGTAGCCGCCAAATATTGTATTTAATTTAATCTCTAGAGAACATCAGTAAAAAGACACCTCAAAGTACTGAATAATCCGCCATAACAATGTCTGAATGATGAGGGTTCCGCTGCAAATGCAGACAGAAAATAAAACATTCAGTTCAGTGTACCTCCAGTTCTTACGCACAGGCAAGCAGACCAATGCAAGTGCGCCTTTGTAGGAGGACTAATGTGAGTACTTTGACAAATCAATCAGAAGAAATTGTTGCGATTGGAGGATCAAGAAAAGAGGACGGGGCTTGAGATGGTGTTGATGGAACGCCGGCTCGCTAAAGTATGGAGAGGATATCACTTTGAAAATGCTTTTGTCATTTCCAAAATTAGGTAGAACATTTGCAAACCATACGAGTGTGGATTTGACCACCTCCGGGACTGAAAAGTGTTCCCGAATATGTATTATAGCGTAAGTGTGGATAAGGCCTCACCATACATTCAGCCACAACAGAATGAAATTTTGTCTCTTTCCTCATCAATTTAATCACTTCATTGAAACAATACATTCAGTCGCTTTCCTCATCAGTTTAATCACTTGACTGGAATAATAAACTGGCATGACTGCATTCAACTAGGGCAATATGGTCAAAATATATCACATTATCTTATTTTCGACGGTATAACAATAAATAGTTGATATTTTTCCAGTGCAAATGACAGTGATTTGACATATTCTTTGTAATATAATTGCCATGGCTCTTTTTCATTCAAAAGTGTATATTTGAACCCAAGGTTTATCCCAAAATCTTTATAATACTGCTGCAAGAAACTATTTTTAGATTGACAAAAAAAAAATACATGCATCATTATGCTATTCGACTATACATACATAGTTGACGATGGTATAGTAAAAATCCATACCTTTGGAATCACGCCGGTATACCTTAATATTCTGTATATCGACAAGCCCTACAAGCAAGCCTGATCTCAACGGGAGCATTGTCAACATTTACAAAAACTGGACCGTTTCAAAACGTAACCTATTCAACATTTCACAAGCTATTAATTCTCCCTAAAGTCAGCGGTGAGCGCCCACCTCGGGTGCCAGCACGAAGGTCTGCATGAACTTCCTCATGGGCTGCATGTTGTTGGACAGCTCGCCCATCACCTGTACCACCACGCCCTCGTTCAGGGTGGCGTGGGCGTCCACGTGGCGGATCTTGGTGTGGCAGTCGCGGAAGCTCAGGGCCATCACTTTCTTATGGATCTCCTGGGACGGACGAGAGAGAGAGAAGAGAGAAACGGTGTTCTAGAATGTTACCGAATCCAGTGCAATGGATCTCATGGAATGGAGTTTGGACAGAATGTTATGGAAAAGTTTGGACTTCTAAAACAAGCATTTCTAGAGGATAAGAGAATGAAAGGGGTTTAATAAACTGAGACATCACTTATTTAGTATTTTACATATAAATAGACCAAATATAATAGTGTTGTGGCCAGGATCCCTACTTTGGGCAGCCCTGCTCTATATCACAGAACAATCACTAGTAACTACTAGAAACTAGTAGATGAATAGCCTCACAGAAGACAATTGTTAAGTCTCACAGACTTGGGACCCTGGTTGAGTGTTAATTCGTTGAATTTGGGTTACCAGAACCGAACAAGCTTAAGAAACTTTCATCGACTGTTCTAGAATACCACAGAGCACAATAGCATCAAGTTCTTATCAAGAAAACCACATTTCCAGAAAACAGGAGTGCAAAGAGACATTTGATGAGAAACTGAAAACCTCAAATGTTTTTACTTGAAAATGTCACCGGCCAACGGCCTTCATTTGAGGACCAACCATACGTGTGGTGTATTCCTCTTTGCAAATATTGTGTTGTTATGTAGGAGATAGTGCCGTGAATTAAGAAATAAAACAAAATAGGTAAGTAGTCAGAGAAAAGTAAAGATGTCTGAAACGACGCACACAGAAACATCCAGTAGAAATGGGCATCGTAAGTAGCCAGAAATAACCTGAAGAAAGATAATAGGCCAATAAATCCACAGTGCTCCTAAATGCCATCCGTGCAGAACGGGCTTCTACTCAGGGTTTGATAATATTGAACCACTTACAGACTGTCCGTACACCGCCTCCACCGGCTTGCCGTTGTTGTCCAGACCTCCGTGCACGTAGGACGAGTTCTTGCCATAAAACCTAAACAGAAGAGACACAGGGACGATTAGATTAGAGGATAGAGAGATAACAGACAAGAGATAGAAAGATGAAAGGCTTTTTTTGGTCCAACAATAGTTGATATTCTCCCTATACCTCCATCCTGTATCTGAAGTTCATAGCACAAGGGATTTGATCCTCACAAGAGCAAGTCACACAGTCACTAGATTAATCCTAATCCCAGATTTAACATGGGCTGTCAATGGACATCTCCACTGGGGAAAGAGTCCTGATCTAGGACTAGGTTTAATCACCATCTGTGAAACTGGCAAATGTGCCAACGGAGTCTAGATGTGCCAACAGCCCTTCTGGCACGTCTTGGATATGCAATGGATTTCATCACATCATCTTCTCAATTTGATTATCTAACATGTGGGGCTTTCCATCTTTGACTGAAGAGATTCTTACTTAGTCAAATAATAGTCAGAACTTTCCCCACTAACCCATTAACCTCTTAACGTGCACCAGCGGAATGCACAAATTCACGGCACTTTGCTTCTAGCGGCTCGGGCTGCATTTTTCGCCAAACGTATAAATTACCGAATTAAAGATATATTTGTTGCCGTTCGAACGCCACCTCACTCGACCAAATTCGTGCCTGGGTTATCGAGTTACATGGCGATATGTCAGGCGAGCGCGTAAAGATTACCACCCCGGACTTCCGACGTTCCAGAACTGCAAATCATCCGCCGATGGCAAAAATGATTGGTCAGCGTTGAATGTAGCTTTCCAACGATACCCCACGTTAGGGCTGGGCGATAAAACGATAATTATCGCGATAAATTATTTCCTCGAAATAAACATGAAACGTGGTCGCAAAGTTTCGATATATCGATTTTCGAAGCTTGGATATCAGCACACGCACTAACAACCAATCAGGAATAGAGCTACGTTACGTGATGACGCGCTTACGCACCACAGCTCCAGATGTGCTACTGTTTTGGTTTCGATTTCCGAGGAGATTAGTTTAGCAACTTTAGTTATGAAAATGCATAAAAATTCCAGTGAAGGAGACCCGCGGTGCACCTCTGGGTAGGAAACAAGGCTGGCTAGGATGGGTGTGTGGCGTGAATTCTGAGGGTAACGGTTAGAGTAGTGTGGGGTATGCGGTGGACGTCGTTGCAATGTATTGGGGCGGAACGGAGTATTTTAGGGTGATAGTTAGTACATTGTCGTGGGATACACCGCTTGCTCTGGCTAACTGTGTTAGTTCTAGGGGTGGGAATCATCAGCTTCATCACGATACGATACGATATCGATTCTTTGGACAACGATACGATATTTGCCGATATCACAAAGTCTGCCACGATACGATACGATACGATTCAATTCAGGTGCCTGCGATCGATATGAGGCGATATTATGTGCCCATTTAACACAATCAGTCACATTTAGATCAACTAAAAAAAGGCTACGGAAATATCAATTGATGTATTTATTTTTGAGCTCTTCCAGACATTTAAATGAAAAACAATCTATTGTTTTTAATACAAATAGACCTCCTGTTCACTTTTGTTTTTATATATTGAGCTTTAACACACACACAGACACACACAGACACACACACACACACACACACGCAGTCCCCCACAGCCCCCACCCCTCCTCCTTCCAAGTCCCCTCTTCACTCTCCTGTTCTCTCTCACGGTTAGCTGCTTAGCTTTCAAGCAGCCAACGCGACGTTCATTTAGATATTTAACGCGACGTTGGCATAAAGGAATGGCGACGATGCAACGCCTGTTATATGCATTTGACCCGTTGCGGGGAAAAAACTGCACAGACTTATATCTGCTCGCAAAATAGACGCTCTGTAGTGCTTTACAGCAGACGCAAACACTGCTGTAATGTGTACACGGAGTTTCACAATACTGGGCGCCGGCGGATATGACTCGCAGGGATTTTCAAAATAAGAGTATCGCAATATGAATCGATCTTTTTACGTTGCGTCGATCCTATTTGATTATTGATAATAGATCGATATATCGATCTGGATCGATGTATTGTCCCACCCCTAGTTAGTTCCATTCTTATAATGCATATGATCCAGTGGCGGTAGGTTGCCCCCTGGTGGAATATAATAATCTATGCACTGGGCGGTTACTGCGTTAGAAGAAGGTGCGCGGACTGATGACGACATCAACTCGAGACGAGACATTCAGTTGTTTTGGCGGTCGGAAATCACAAGAAACATTCATTCAGACAGTACAGTTGGATCTAACAAAATGGATTTATATGGACACATTCATGGAGAATTCAAGCCGGGACCACAAAGCTTCTCAAAGGGTTGGCTCGACACGCGACGGCTCTCCAACTCGTCTCGTAGTGACGTCTTCGTTCTACCGCAGCAAAAAAGGTGAGTCTATCTATTAATAGCCCGCCGGTGCAAGGCATAAGAAGTTGATTAAACTTGACAGAAATGATTATTTCATGTATATCGACGATAATTATCGATATCGAGTGATATGAAAATTATTTTATCGCGATAACGTTTTTGGCCATATCGCCCAGCCCTACCCCACGTGGAGGGGGGGGTGCGAATAAGGGATCTAGGTGAAAGTTGACGAGTGAAAATTGATTTGGAAGGGTTTTTTTTGGCACACGGTTTACCCGGATCTCTTTCAAAGACCCATTTCTGAACAGATTTTTATTAAATTTGGACCTGTACTACATCATCATCATCAGGTGGCTTCTTCGTTCCGAAGGTTGCCTATCACTCTCCAACCCATTCTGTCCCCACTTCTTCTCTCCAACTCTGTGACTCCGCCTCTCACTCCGCTCCAATCACAGACGTCGTCTACCCAGCCTCTTCTTGGTCTTCCACTTCCTCTCTTTCCATCCACCTTCCCCATCACCACCTTCTTGAACATCTCCCCGCTGGATCCTCTCAGAACATGCCCGCACAACTCCATCTTTCTCTTTTTCAACCTCTCCAGCAGCTGTCCTCCTTGCATATCCGCATAAGACTTCAGGGGATATTGCAAACACTACAGAAAAATGTTCAACTCAAGTTCATTTCATTAGCACTGAAAGTGATTTTCCTTTTTTGTATTGGTAACTTCAGAATGTTATCTTTAAAAAGAGACCAGGCTTATGTATGTGCTATAAGCACAACGTATAAAGATAAGCTTTGCAAATAAAGTATGTAGTCCTCCTGAAGTTCCAAGTAAAAAATAATTGGCACTTTTCTGCCCACCTGTTAAGAGGTTGTGATTTTGTAAAAATGTGTTGTGCATCATGCTCCTCTGACCTGTGCAGGTAGTCTGGGGCCTGGTTGAGGAGTGTGTAGTACTGTCGGACAAACTCTCGCCCGACCAGCTGGGCACTTGGCTTCTCCATCACCATGTCTTTGGTCAGCTGGTTGTTCTGCAGAGACAAAGACAAGATGGAGCATTACAGGAAGGGAGGCCCCGAGAAACACTTAGATTATTATGATTCCCAAAGGTTTTATTCAACGATACACACTCTCCACTAGAGACATATAGCCTAATCCACCTTTCTCCACTAGAGACATATAGCCTAATCCACCTTTTTCCACTAGAGACATATAGCCTAATCCACCTTTTTCCACTAGAGACCTCCAACATCCTTCTACAAGTCAATAATGCAGATAATCAAATGGTTTCCCCTTGTGTTCCGACATGCAACTCATGGTTCATTCATGTCATCAGCTTTTAGCAGTAGCCTAGCCAGTTAGTATCCAGCAATCCCTAGTTACAGCTACCACTCAGCTACCAGCAAAGACAATATGTTAATCTCTGTGTAGGCCACTACTGGACCAACAAGCACTGTGCCTCGACAAAAGCCACTCAAATCCGGCACTGCTAGACTAACAATACCACTTACCCTTAGCTGCCAGAGGTGTGCCCTTCCTGCTGACTTGTTGTACACAATTTGTAAGTGGCTTAAGGCTTTGGATAAAATCGTCAGCTAAAATGTAAATTCTAAAGGACACGTGGGCCACATTACTAATTCAAAACTGTGCTCTTGAATAAAACGAGTGAAGTGAGTTTAACCAACTATTTTAACAACGATACGACGCGTGCATAACAGCGATAGGTTGTCGTTTTAAAATCAATAGCATAAATGCTATGAGTGCAACGATCAGAATCCAAACAGTGTATTGGAATTTAAAAACAGTATCGACATGTCTCCTTCTCTTCCCTAGGTCTCTCATTCCTCCCATTCCTCATCTAAACTGGGCATACTACCAGCGCAGAAGAGGGGGGAGGTAAGGGTACACTATGCATGCACAGTCAGACACACTTTGTATTTTTCTGACGCCAAACCAAGTAATATATACAGTGTGTATGTATATTAGGCTTGGGCGGTATGACGGTATACCAGGGTATTTAGAAATCCCGACGGTATTGAAAATCAATACCTTCCGTCACCGTCAAAATCACAGATGCGCTTCAGTTTCTTTTACAGTGAAACTGAGTTTTGAGTGTAGTGCACACACGCGCCAGCAGAGGGCGAGACCAGTCCTTACTAGTGGAGCGAGTGGGTCACAACGGTGTTCACGTTTTACGGTAATGTTGCGACAGTGCTGTGAAAATACCGTAAAGCGTTGTGACGAGAGTTGGTGTGTGTTGTTGTGGTGCACTAGTGGAGCAAGCAAATAATCCGTCTCTTATTATATGTGAACTAAAGAGTACAAGGTTTACACAACAGCCCCCACCCGCTTTTTTATTGTATTTGTACCGTCCTGTAGTATCCGCTGTCAGCTGTTTATCTCTCTCTGTGAGCTTGATTAGCTAGCGTTAGCTCACGTTAACTAGCGTTAGCTCTGCGGCTAATCTTAGATTACCCTGAACTAAATCAATGACTAGGTTATAAAGCATTCGAGTAGTTTTCACTGCACATAGAAGTAGCCAAACAGCGCGAGCATTTTGGGAGCATATGACCAAAACCCAGGCAATTTCGAGCCCTTGAGGAATCAAATAGTCTGCCATGGCTAGGCTACATGTTAACGGTGCGGGCTTCTGGCTACCATTATGAGACTACGTGTTACCAAGTAAACAAATCATCGTTAGCTCTCAGTCTCATAATGGTAGCCAGAAGCCCGCACCGTTAACATGTAGCCTAGCCATGGCAGACTATTTGATTCCTCAAGGGCTGGAAATTGCCTGGGTTTTGGTCATATGCTCCCAAAATGCTCCCGTTGTTTGGCTACTTCTATGTGCAGTGAAAACTACTCGAATGCTTTATAACCTAGTCATTGATTTAGTTCAGGGTAATCTAAGATTAGCCCCAGAGCTAACGCTACTTAACGTGAGCTAACGCTAGTTATTCAAGCTCAGTAGCTCACAGAGAGAGATAAACAGCTGACAGCGGATAGTACAGGACGGTACAAATACAATAAAAAGGCGGGTGGGGGCTGTTGTGTAAACCTTGTACTCTTTAGTAGAGTTGTTCCGATACCGATACCAGTATCGGAAATGCCGCCGATACTGCCTAAAATGCTGGTATCGGCGAGTACACGTAAATTCTAGCCTCCGATCCCATGATGTAATTTATCTCCTGCCGAGTCCTGCGGAGAGTGAGGATTATAAAATGAACATGTTTTAAAGTGTGATGCTGTGTCATTTTAACAGCAGATACACTTTCTTAAATTCCATTGTCCCCGACAGTGCGGTGTGACTGGGAGCTCGGACGGGAATCGGGATGTGTTTGGCTGGTGTTATGATAGCATTAGCTGGAAAGATAGCTAGTTGGAACAACATCCGCTTTAACGTTACATCAAATCAGATGATCCTTTCTCCAGGACCTAACACTGTCCGTGACCGTCTATCAACAATAATGCACCCACGGTGAATTGTATTTAAGTTAAGTAGCTACGGACTAGCGTTAGCTGACTATTACTAACGTTATCAAATGTCAATGCGGGAAGTCGAGCTAGGTCAGTTAGCTTAGCTTGATAACGTTACCGTGTCTAAAGTTGGTGCTATTGATAATCCAGCAATAATGGCTGCAGACCTGCAAGCAAAGTACAGCAAGTGCCAAAGGATAAGAGTCTGAGGCGGAGTTTCAAAAGAGAATGTTGAATATTTATTTTGCATCAAAAATCACAACATGAACGTTCTATCTGCCACTAGTTTACAGACTGAATAGGGTATATCTGCAGAGCCACTGAGTAGCGAGTGCAACACCGTTTAATGTCCGTGTGGATCATTGGAGTAGGGTATATCTGCAGTGCTGCAGCCCATACTCATTGATTAATGATACTAATACAAATCTATACAATCACCTGTTGTTGAATAAATTCCATTACGTTCTAGTTATTACTAAAAAAACAGTATAACAGTATCTGTAATAAAAAAAAAAAAAAAAAAAAAAAAAAAAAAAAAAAGTATAATTTATATAATTTTTTTTTTTATTTTTTTTTTTATGCACTGCCACTGGTATCGGATAAATATCGGTATCGGCCGATACCCAAAGCTTAGGTATCGGAATCGGATCGGAAAGGGAAAAATGGTATCGGAACATCTCTACTCTTTAGTTCACATATAATAAGAGACAGATTGCTCCACAACACACTGCTCTCGTCACAACGCTTTACGGTATTTTCACAGCACTGTCGCAACATTACCGTAAAACGTGAACACCGTTGTGACCCACTCGCTCCACTAGAGCGGTCTCGCCCTCTGCTGGCGCGTGTGTGCAGTGCACTACACTCAGTGTGTGCACTACACTCAAAACTCTGTTTCACTGTTATAGAAACTGAAGCGCATCTGTGATTTTGACGGTGACGGACGGTATTGAAAATCAATACCGTAGGTATTTCTAAATACCCTGGTATACCTTAATACCGTATTACCGCCCAAGCCTAGTGTACAACGGTTCTTTTAATTGCCAAAATAGGCCTATGGAACGATTCTAAAAGGCTTTTAGTGCGCATCCATCGACCCTGCCATCCACAAAGCCAGGAGGGAATCCATGCAACTTTCAGGCTCCAACATTCAGGGGAAGAATTAATCATTTGGCAAAGAATTTCACATCACCCGTCCTCCCTCCCATCAGAAGGGAGAGAAAGGCCAGTGGATCCAGTGACGTCAATGACCCGTCTCTGGTCTTCCTGTCCTCTGGCATGACGAAACCAAACCCATTAGACATGTAGGCTACACTTTTGCCCCATAGGTGTTTATACAAAGTGCCGGATCGACTAGAAAAATAAGAAAAAAATAAAATGTTAGCAATAACCTAAGCTCCCGTCTGAAATGTCTAAATCATTAACCTTCCCTCTTTTTCTTTAGAGTTAAGGTACCGTTTTCCACTATTCCAACATCTACTCAAATATTCATGAGGTGGGCTTTTCCGTGCAAGTCTCAAGTTGCACTAAATTCCTCTCCAAGTATGAGGTCTGGGGATGAAACGGCTCTACTGTAAACCACGGTTCCAGGCGGTTAGTGTTAGTTTAAAAAAATTCTAAATCATCATGACCACCGCTTTGAAAAAACGGTTTGTGTGGTAAGTGCCGTTCGGCATCAACCAAAAGCTCGGCAAACACTGCAGTCTTCGATGCGAGAGACGCAGGCGTGCAGCACACAACGTGTTTGTTGTTGTGCTTCAACACAACTGTGGCGTAACAGTGACAACGCTCCAGGTCTTTTTTCAGCCTTCGAGGACTTTGTCTGAAGTATAGTTGTGTTGTGGCTAGAGCTGCCGCGGTATTGATGTTTTCCTTACCGCACACATTTGCAAAATATTTCCTACCGCCGCGGTAATAACCGCACACACACACAAAAAAAAGTTTGAATGCATTTTTTTTGTAGTCTACTCTTTATATAGCATATAGCCTGCCTCTAGTCTAAATGTCTATCTTTAGAGGATGACTTTGCAGCATGAATATTGTTTGGGATTCGGCATGCACGCATTCGTTATTAAAAGTGAAACACGGATTCGAAGTGTCCCCTCGGTGTCGCGCCCGCCGGTTACCCCCCCGACCCTTTCTTCTTCTTCTTCTTATTATAACGTTACTACTTATGATTACAAAGGCATTCGATTTGTGGCATTAACGTTAGTAGTGATGCACCGATGTGAAAATTGTGGCCGATACCGATAACCGATATTAATATTGCTGTTCTGGCCGATACCGATATTTACCGATGTCGATATCTCTGTATAGAAAACACTTTTTTATGATAATCAAATAGAGCTATTTTCCAAAACGCATAATTTTCTTTTACTTTTGTAACTTATTTTCAGAAATGACTGATATTTTGAAACTATTTAAGGCCAAAACATGTAAAAAGAAGAAAAAAAAGATAAAAAAAAAAAAAAAAAAAAATTAAAAGAAAATGTTTTTTTTTGTTTTATATCGGCCCTATCTTGATATCGGACCGATACCGATGTGTAAAAAAACGGCCATATCGGCCGATATTATATCGGCGGCCGATATATCGTGCATCACTAAACGTTAGTATAGTTACACGTTCGTATTTACCGGACCACATAGCAAGGCAAGCGTTACTCAATTAATATCTAAGTTCCTTTCTTTGCTCAGAGCGTGCCGAGTTGTACCCATTCTGCGGTCTGTTAATAAAGTTTTCAATCAGACAAGTGTATAGAACGAAGGGCTTTTATTATAACATTTCGTTGCAGTAAAATCATTATGCCTCGTTCCCTGAGGAGCGACGGCGTCGGTAATCCACTCCGTTCTCCGGTGGGAGCTAACGTACTATTAGCCGTGTTGTGATGGCTGAGATTCAGGAAGTAAAAGCACTGCAAGATGCTCCAAGCATGTGACGCGTATCTCTTCTGACCAATCAGTGGTCTGCAGTGTTTCATGTGACTTTTCTGGTACCCAATAGGGTCGCTTGGAATCTCGACAGAGAAGTAGGGTATATCTGCAGAGCCGCAAGCCCAACGAGAGCGTAATAATAATAATAATATAATAAAAAACAGCGGTGATGCCGGTATTCAGCCCAACGCTGCGGTGGGCATGATGTAACAGCGATACCGCGGTAATACCGATACCGCGGCAGCTCTAGTTGTGGCTGTTTTAATTTTCATTAAAGAGGGGCGAGGTTCATGGAGGATAGCCACCCTGTCTGCAGAAGCACTCAGAAAGAAGATCGACCAATAGATTTAGTTCATTTAAAATCAAGCGCTCATCAAATTGGTTGTAAAAGGGTTCCAACAGAATAAACACTAGTGGTATATCAGTCTACTCTTCTCTAGACTCATCCGTGTTTATGTAAATGTATTGTGCATCGGCTCATTGCTCTAATGCAATGCACAGAAGACACTAATAATGTTAATAATTCACATTATTCTCCTGATGTCTTTTGCTATACGATATGGCACAATGCCACATCTCATTGGCCATGGTTGTCATAAATGATAATCACCTACTGGTTTGATTACAATCACCCATTTGTGACCAACATCATGCCATCAATACTACATTTGGTATTCCCTTTGGCATTTGGCTTTCAATACACATTGATAACAATACGGTGATAATACAGAAAAGTGTGATAATTGGGTCACTATAATTGTGATATGAAATGTCCATACCGGTTCATCTCCAAGTCCAAAGCAAATGGATTCAAAATCAGGAATGCGGTCCCTGAGCCAGACCGCATGTCGTGTAGCGACGACAAGGAATCGACACTAAGAAATAAAGCTATTGAAATGAGTCTTTCCACATATTCCTCCAAGTTTATCTAATACACACCTGCATGCGTTTCAGAGATCGACACCATAGATATATTAGCAGCAAACATACAGTTGCTACTAGCTCACTGCTGAAATACACCCTCCTGTCAAAGCTGGGATCAAACCAGTGTCTCTCACACCTCTCCTGCAGAGGAGTTTTCATTAAAGAAGAAAAAAAATTAATCAGCTACCCAAGTCACTGCAGTCTGGATTAATAACGGGTCACAGACCCTTTTTCTGTTTCCCACAGAACAACGTGAACCAGACTCGTTTTAATGAACTTTTGTCCTACTACATAATGCATTTACTCAATATGGACCCTGGGAAGAACATTCTGGGATATGGGACCAAACCGCCGGAGGAAGTGCTTCCCCTGGCCGGGTAATGAACTAATTAGCCACACCTGTTCATCCAACCTGGGGCCATCTGCCACACTGGCACACACACAACAAGCCAGCTTCCTGACAACATATCACCAAGCTAAGCCAATCGTTTAGGACAGGCGGTTAGGGCGAGGCACGCTTGGGAACTGCAGTGTGGGACATGAACCTGGTTGACTGGGGACAGGTCTTGTCATGTTTTAACTTTCAACCCCTTTAATTGTTAATCTTTCCTAATATTCTGACATGATGACCGTTATGAAATTGGAAGCAAGCTACCGAGCTGTAAGTAACGGGGATGAGAGCTACAGAGACCAGCTAATTTAACAAGTCAATTAAAAAGCACGAACCCCCAGATGTATTTAATTTGATGACTATAGCTAGCCATGGCCATTTTGAATGTATGAAGGAAGGCGAGGCTAATGGGGCAAACAGTACTAATCCCAGCAGCCATGTCAGAATGCAGCCTACTACGGGGAAGACAGGCATGGCATGGAGGGACAAAAGGCCACGCCATGCCCACACTGGGGATGGTGGCATTTCACCAGATCAACCATTCTCCATCCAGCCCAGTTTTTTTTTCTTCTTTTTTCTCCCTCGACATGCCACTTACATTGCACAGTGGAAATACAATTATATTATATTCCCTTTGCCTGCCGACGCTATGAACTGAAATAGCCCCACCAACTAAGCCTGCTATAACGTGCAGGCAGCGATATAGATGGATCGCCCAGACTGGGACGGGCGGATCGGATTGAAGACGAATGGTCAGACAGATCCGGTTGAAGACTAGTGAACAGACAGATCTGGTTGAAGACTAGTGAACAGACAGATCCGGTTGAAGACTAGTGAACAGACAGATCTGGTTGAAGACTAGTGGACAGACAGATCCGGTTGAAGACTAGTGAACAGACGGATCTGGTTGAAGACTAGTGAACAGACAGATCCGGTTGAAGACTAGTGAACAGACAGATCTGGTTGAAGACTAAACGGACAGATCTGGTTGAAGACTAAACGGACAGATCTGGTTGAAGACTAGTGAATGGACAGATCTGGTTGAAGACTAGTGAACAGACAGATCTGGTTGAAGACTAGTAAACAGACAGATCTGGTTGAAGACTAGTGAACAGACAGATCTGGTTGAAGACTAGTGAACAGACAGATCTGGTTGAAGACTAGTGAACAGACAGATCTGGTTGAAGACTAGTGAACAGACAGATCTGGTTGAAGACTAGTGAAAAGACAGATCTGGTTGAAGACTAGCCCCTTACGTGACTGCGATCTGCAAGCCAAAGTTACAAAAGCCCCTGGCTTGCAGATCGCAGTCACGCAAGGGGCTAGTTGAAGACTAAACAGACAGATCTGGTTGAAGACTAGTGGACAGACAGATCCGATTTAAGACTAGTGAACAGACGGATGCTATTCGAGACTAGTGGACACAAAGATCCGATTCGAGATTAGTGTGGGCAGACAGGTCCGATTTATGACTAGTAGCTGCCAGCACCCATTTCTCGGGAACTCTCCCTTATTGTGGGCTAAGATTCTGATGTTGGATTTTTCATATTTACAGTCGGTTTTATTAACAGGGCAAATTAGGTCCGAAGAGAGAGAAATCTTAATAAGATGTCTTCCCAAGTAACGTTAACGTTTGTGTTGAAAAGATGTGTATTGAAGAGCAGCCCACGAGCAGCACGTGTCTCTAAAGTCTCTCTCTCAACACACACATTCCTGGGGGAATCCGTCGATAAAACAACCCCAACTGACTTTTCAAAAGCCACCTACTATTGAGACAATCCGTGAAGAATTAAATGAACTAGTGCATGTCAGAATCACAAGAAAAAAAACTAGCTAAAACACCAGCTAGCAAGGCGATCACGATTTGAATGGAGGACCCCGGGAGAGGACGGGTGTATTCCCTGGATCCGAGAGTGAAACAACCAACAACCACGCCATGTGCATAATAAAAATAAAAAAAACTTAAGACATGCGTATCCTAACAGACTTACTACCGATTACAAGTTTCAGTTTGACATGGAAGTGCTAAATGATTGCACCGATCCGAGTCATAATGCGGCAAGACCAAAACTACCAACCACATGCCAGAGGAACAGAGCTGGTAGCGGTGAGGCTTAACATAGTAGCTGCAGGAAATAGACTGAGACACCCGGTTATGGAGCTAAAGCTAACAGCTAGAACACTACAGTTAGAGCTAAAGCTAACAGCTAGAACACTACAGTTAGAGCTAAAGCTAAAACCACACTAGTTAAGAGAGCTAAAGCTAACAGCTAAAACCAAACCACACTGCAGTTAGAGAGCAAAAGCTAAAACCACACTAGTTAGAGAGCTAAAGCTAACAGCTAAAACCAAACCAGACCACAGTTAGAGCTAAAGCTAACAGCTAACCCCACACTACAGTTAGAGAGCTAAAGCTAACAGCTAACACCACACTACAGTTAGAGCTACAGCTAACAGCTAACACCACACTACAGCTAGAGAGCTAACAGCTAACACCACACTACAGTTGGAGCTAAAGCTAACAGCTAACACCACACTACAGTTAGAGAGCTAAAGCTAACAGCCAACACCACACTAGTTAGAGCTAAAGCTAACACCACACTACAGTTAGAGCTAAAGAAAGCTAACAGCTAGAACCACATTCACCCTCCAAACCGCTCAGCTTGACACAACAACATCAGCGACACACATCATCAGGCGTCTGACTTACCAGGGGGGTGAATTATCAAAAAAAAATTGATGATTTGGAAATAAAGTGATTACTTTTGGAATCACCGGGCGGGTTTGTGCCAGAGGTACTAGCGGCGGCTCACAACGTGCTGCTGCTGCTGCTGCCTGGCTCTGCCGCTGGGATGCTGCGTTCGGACGGTCCTCGCCAAGTCGGAAATGTAACGTGTGACCTAGCCGCGTGAACCAGGACAGAGTCGGAAAGCGGTTCACTCTCAAAGACAGTTCAGTTGAGACTTTGTTGTCCCTCAAGGGGACATTTTCTGTGCAGCAGTGGTAGAGACAACAACAACAACAACAAATAACACAACACAAGAAACATCACATCTGGGCTGGGTGGCGCAGCGGACATTGCGCTCGTCACCAACACAAGAGACACCGGGTTCGACTCCGGCTGTCGGTGCTGCCTCCGGCTTGGGCCAGCCGGCAGAGTCAGCGGGTGGAAGTCGATGGGTGGTAATCTGGACGTTGTGGACAGCGACTCCTACAGGTCGGTTGGGGACGCCTGCACAGCAGAGACAGGAAGTTGCGGGGGTAGTGTGAGCCTCCCACACGTTACACCTCGCCAATGAGAGTCCACGCTGGCAGGTGAAAAGATGTGACAGGCTGCCTCGTGTACCGGAGGGGACGCGTCTATTTTTGTTTCCTAAAGCATTTATGCTTCCGCGTTCGCGTTTTGCGAATCTGATTGACCACTGCCGTTTCTGGTGCGATCTGATTGGCCACTGACGTTTCTGGTCATGTGACATGTGCGCCCATTTCCGCCTCGACCAGCAGCAAACTACCTAACGCCTAGTTTATCACTGGTTAAGCTTAGGCGACTCTTTCGAAGTTGGTTAAGGTTAGAGTTTGGAATCAGGGCTGGTGTTCTATCGCCCTGCTCTAAGACAAACTCTAACCTTAACCAACTTCGAAAGAGTGCCTAAGCTTAACCGGCGAAAGAACTTGCCGTCACACGATTGGTGCGACCAGAAACATCAGTGGCCAATCAGAGCGCAAAACGCGAACGCGGAAGCATAAATGCGTTAGTAAACGAATAGACGCGGAGGGGACACGTGATGCAAGGCCTCTAGTCTATCCTCCCTACAACCGGCCAGTGGGGGGCATATGCGAGCAACGTTCAAGACAGGGGAGGGAAGAATTGGCACATTGGAATTGGGATGGGAGAAAAATAGAAGAGGAGAAAAAGTGGATAAAAAAAAAAAACATCACATCTTACAGAATCCAACCAGGAAAAAGAAAAGGAAAATGTAAATGCATTACTGTTATTTTAAAGGAAGTTAAGTGCATTTAGTGCCCTGGGGATGTACGAAAATTTTAATCTGTTGCTCTTTAGCCTGGGGAGCCTATATCTCCTGCCAGAGGGGAGGGGGACAAACTCCTCCAAGAGAGGATGGTCAGAGCTGTCCAAGATCGTCTGAGCCTTCCGCAGAATTTGTCTGTTATAAATAGCAACCCGCCTGGAGGCTCTTAATCAATTCCAATCTTCTCCAGAAACTCACCACGGACAGTCCAAAGCCCCCTTTCTCCCCAAATAGTCACGTTTTTGGTCCATAATGAATTGTGTGTTCACCAGCATGGCGTCTTCGTGACCACACGCTTCTTATTGCAAAATAACTAAACTTGGCACAGACATGCACTACGGTGAAATCATGCCCAAGACCTGGGTCGTTTAACTGATTTTGCCAGGTGTAGGACATTATTTCATCATAGTTGCCAGATGTAGGACATTATTTCATCGTAGTTGCCAGGTGTAGGACATTATTTCATCGTAGTTGCCAGGTGTAGGACATTATTTCATCGTAGTTGCCAGGTGTAGGACATTATTTCATCATATTACATGGCGTTTTCACATTCGCCGAAATGCTTGATTGTGATTGGTCAATAGCCCCTAACAGCGGTGAATTATTTTTCGATAACTGACCGCTGCCATGGGCAACGCGCAATAATCACCGGTGATTATTGCTTTTCGCAGCTGAAGCAATCAAGCCCACTGACACACTGCATCAGTGCAATCAGACACACCTGCCTGCGATAATAATAACTTTATTTGGGCTGACAGAGCCACAGAACAACTGCGTCTGCATTTGATCTCGTCTTGTCGATGGTGTAAAATGAATTAGGTATATTGTTAGTAAGTTAGCCATGTAATAAGCGGGATAATGTATAGCTACGAGGTCATTGTTGCAAAATAATTGACCTTCACTACGTTTAGAACTAAACTCTGTGTCGGTCAATTATTTTGCAACAATGACCTCGTAGCTATACATTATCCCTTACATAGTTGCCAGGTGTAGGACATTATCCCTTACATAGTTGCCAGGTGTAGGACATTATTTCATCATAGCTGCCAGGTGTAGGACATTATTTCATCATAGCTGCCAGGTGTAGGTCATTATTTCATCATAGCTGCCAGGTGTAGGACATTATTTCATCGTAGTTGCCAGGTGTAGGACATTATTTCATCATAGCTGCCAGGTGTAGGCCATTATTTCATCATAGTTGCCAGGTGTAGGACATTATTTCATCATAGCTGCCAGGTGTAGGACATTATTTCATCATAGCTGCCAGGTGTAGGACATTATTTCACCGTAGTTGCCAGGTGTAGGACATTATTTCATCATAGCTGCCAGGTGTAGGCCATTATTTCATCATAGTTGCCAGGTGTAGGACATTATTTCATCATAGCTGCCAGGTGTAGGCCATTATTTCATCATAGTTGCCAGGTGTAGGACATTATTTCATCATAGCTGCCAGGTGTAGGCCATTATTTCATCATAGCTGCCAGGTGTAGGACATTATTTCATCATAGCTGCCAGGTGTAGGACATTAATTAATCATAGTCCATGTGCGCCAAGTTCATCAGAAGCGTGTGGTCATGAAAACGCGGAGCTGGTGAACAAACTTTTTTTTTCAGGAGAGGGGGCTTTGGGCTGTCCGTGGTGAGTTTTTGGGGAAGATTTGAATAGATAAGTGCCCATTTTTTGGGTGAACCGGTTCCAGACTCTGTATGTATCCTGTGGCACAGAGCCGGGTTCACACGACTACATCTGGCCAAATGGTAAACAGAGGTGATAGCGCTATAGTTGGACATAAAGTCAGGACCATTCAGATGCAAGGCAGAAAATTCAGACAGATTATTCAACCTTTTTTTCTTGACACAGGTGATTTGAGTCATTTGTAGGAATCCCAGCAGGTCACAACAACAGCATATTTCTGATGATGTCTCATGATACTCCATGTTCATAATAAAGTATGTTAGCACCACAGAATGTGAAGGGGTCAGGTCAGTGCAACCAACGACATTTATCATTTGGTCGGCAGTTCGAGTGCAACTTTCTGGTGGTTAAACTTGGAAATGTCCGACTTTACGAGTTAACGAGGACCGTCCGAACGCACCATCAGCTCCGAGGACGAGAACAACCAAACTTGAGTTCAACCCGCCTTCCACGAGCCAATCATTTCACAGTTCAGTCAAATCCCAACCAATCACCTGCCGCTACCATAACAGCCCCAGATACCAGCCAGTGGCGGGGGACTATGCTTTTTACCTGTTGTTCTGCCGTAGACCAATCGTTCCACGAGGATGTTGGTCGAGGAGGGTGCGCTTGGTGGAGTCATCCAGTCCGCACAGGTTTAGCCCAGCTCGCTCGTCCAGAAGGGTGCACTTGAGCATATCGTCCGCTTGGGGGCGTCATGATCCACCTTCATAAAATACTCACTTTGGTTAATTTGGTTTCTAAAGCAATAGTAGATGACTCATCACTTTAGGTGTGAGATGCCAATTTTCTGTCCACACCCATTATTGCAATTTCTTTTTTGGGGGGGTTGAGGAGCCAAGAGTTTAGCTTTTGTGTCTCTTGTGACATGAGCAGAAGCGTGTTTTAAGGAACCTGGGTCCTAGATAGGAATCACTTTTTTTTTGCCTGAGTCCAGAAAACCTAAGAAGCACTGGACCAGAGAATACAATCTTATGTTCAACGGAATAAAAAACAATAATTATGCTAATTTGGTATTTTACTGCTTCTTGTCCCAAGTAACACCTTGTTCTTTGAGAACTGAGAGAGAACAGCAACCAGCCCCCCCCCCCCCCCACGTCGCGGGCTTTCACACCGACCAAATACACCAGCAGAGGACAAAGGATCATCCCCACCCCCCCTCCTAACATCAATGAACACAGGACCCCATCCCCCCCTCCCCACCTACCGCCACAAGATCAACCACACACCACAGTGGAAAAACAATTTGAACTTGACGACATTAATGAAATAACAAACTCAAATGGACTTCTCCAGGGCTGTGTTCTGAGCCCCCTCCTCTACTCCCTGTACACACATGACTGCGTAGCACAGCGGAACAACAACACCATCATCAAATTTGCTGATGACACAGTAGTGGTGGGCCTGATCTCTGCCAACGACGAAAGGGCCTACCTGGAAGAGGTAGAGAACCTGTCACAGTGGTGTCAGGAGAACTGCCTCTCCCTGAACGTCAGCAAAACAAAAGAGATGATTGTGGACTTCAGGAGGTCGGGGGTCAAGGACTACAGCCCCCTCAGCATCGACGGGGCACCGGTTGAGAGAGTGAACAGTTTCAAGTACCTCGGAGCCCACATATCCGAGGACTTGACATGGACCACACACATTGACAGTGTTGTGAAGAAGGCACGACAACGCCTCTACTTCCTCAGGCGCCTAAGGAAGTTCCAAGTCAGTCAGAAGACCCTTAGGAACTTCTACTCATGTACAATAGAGAGCATCCTGACCGGCAACATCACCTCCTGGTTTGGGAATAGCACTGCACAAGACCGTAGCAGACTACAAAGAGTGACACGTTCAGCCGAACGCACAATTGGAGGGGGGCTTCCCACCCTCCAGAACATTTACAACAAGCGGTGCAAGGGGAAGGCTAAGAGAATTATTAAGGACTCGAGCCACCCGAACAACTGCCTCTTTGAACTGCTGCGGTCAGGCAAGCGATACCGGAGTCTTAAGGCGAGCACAGAAAGACTCAGAAGAAGCTTCTATCCCCAGGCCATCAGGCTGCTAAACGAACAATAATCACTATGCAACAACCATCAAATGCACACAGCACACACACCCACACGCACACACTCACTCAAACAAACAACACACTGCAGCACCCACTCTCCACACTTTAGATCACACAAACACACTTACACTTTATATTTATTGATAAAGGATTTGCACTACAACTCGTACACCTACTGTGAATTGTACCTAAATTGCACCTCGTCCCATTTCTCCATTTCTGCCTTGCACTATATAGTATTGTATATTAGTACACTGCACAGTATTGTATATTGTATGGTAACTACGTCTATTCTGCATCGAACATTGTACATATGTCTAAACTGAACACTGTGACCTCATTTTTTTTACTTCTAATTTTACTATGTTATTTTATTTCATACTTATCTTGTCTTGCACAGTCTCTGGAGCGCAACAGTAAGAAGCATTTTGTATAAAAGTATTCTGTACTTCTGTATGACAACTATTAAAGAAACTTGAAACATATTTCACTTAAACATAAACAGCTTGAAACCGAAATTGGCTGAAATCAGACATTTGTTTTTAAACGGTAAGGCTAATATATTATGTTTCACAGAAACAAAACTTGACTCATCTGTTCAGGATCCAGAGATAGAAATCGAGGACTATTCAATCATCAGGAGGGATAGGAACCAGTATGGAGGTGGTGTCTGTGTGTATATACACAAAGATACCAAATTCAGCAACCGTACTGACCTTAACCATGACGAGATTGAAACTGTATGGATTGAAATCTTATTTGAAAGGGCAAAATCAGTACTAATAGGCACAATCTATAGACCACCAGAACAGAGTGGCTTTTATGACACACTTGATGGGTGCTTAACTGGGGTGGAGGGCGTAGAAAAAATCCTTATTGGGGACTGGAACACGGACATGCTACGTAAAGCAGCACCCGTCTTCAAGGCCTTCAGTAGATTTTCTGATCTGCACGGTTTCAGCCAGCTAATCACCCAACCCACAAGGGTGTGTGAATCAACCCAGACTACCATTGACCTCATCCTGACCTCCGACAAGTCCATGATCTCCAATAAAGGGGTGATAGCATGCGGGTTAAGTGATCATTATATGATATTCTGTTCCCGCAAAAAGCCAAAGCAAAAGGCTGGCTGTCACAAAATGGTCACATCTAGAGACCTCAAAACGTACTCTAGCGAGGCCTTTAACCTTGAACTGAAGAGCCTGGACTGGTCAGATGAACTCAATGGTACACTGGTTGAAGAAACCTGGCTTGGCTTCAAAACCAAATTCTCAACAATACTAAACAACATGGCCCCCCTAAGAACCACCAGGGTAAAAAATCGCGCTGAGCCGTGGATGCACACTGAAATACTGACCGCTATGAAAGCCAGAGACAAAAAATGCTCTGAATTTCATAAAAGTCAGTCAAAGCTTACCAAAAGCACGAGCAGTGAACTCCAAGCCCACGTGACTGAACTCAAACTAGAAAGAAACAGACTAAGAAATGACGTAAACTCCATGATAAAAACTGCAAAAAAAAATTTCATCAATGACAAAACTGAGGAAAACAAAAATAAACCACGGGAACTTTGGAAATTACTCAATAATCAACTAGGCTGCAGTAAAAAACTTAAAACCAGGTTCTCAAACATAAACATAAAGACGGACAACACGCTCATCACAGACAAACTGGATGTAGCCAATTACTTAAACACTTTCTTCACAAACATAGCCACAACACTGGTAAACAAACTACCCTCCCACTCAGGGCAGTATGGGGTAGAACACATAGTAGCATACTACAAGAACCTAGGCTTCCACAAAGACGATTTCAAACTGGAAATGGTAACTACAGATGAGGTACTCAATAAACTGAGCGCCCTCCAACCGAACAAGGCCACTGGCCATGACAACATCCCCTCCAAATTCCTCAGAGACTCAGCAGCCGCCATCACCCCAGTCATCACACACATAATAAACCTCTCCATAAAACAGGGACACGTCCCCAAGGACTTCAAAATAGCGAGAGTAACACCCCTGCACAAAAAGGGCAGCAAATTAGACCCAGGCAACTACCGCCCTGTTTCTATCCTTACATCCATCTCGAAAGTCATGGAAAAAATTGTATACGAACAGGTCGAAAAGTACCTTACGGATAAAAATCTAATCTACGAATTCCAATCTGGCTTCAGAACATCCCACTCCACTGACACATGCCTTCTCTATTTGAACGACCACATCAAGCAAGCGGGCAAATACTGCGGCATGGTCATGCTAGACCTACAAAAGGCCTTCGACACTGTCAATCACACCATTCTGATTGACAAGCTAAAAGCAATTGGTTTTGATAGTTTATCAGTGAGCTGGATACAATCCTACCTGGAGGGGAGAGAACAGATGGTGGAGGTAAACGGTACCCTATCCCCCCCCCTCACAGTGAACTGTGGTGTTCCACAAGGAAGCATACTAGGACCACTACTGTTCCTAATTTATGCAAATGACATGTCGTCAGCTTGTGACTGCAACTTGTTCCTGTTTGCGGACGACTCAGCCCTGCTGGTCTCTGACAAGAACAAGTTACAGGTTGAAAAAACCCTCAGCTCGGAACTAGGCAAAATCTGCATATGGCTCGCCGACAACAAACTATCATTACACATGGGCAAAACAGAGTCCATTCTCTTCGGTTCAAATAACAAACTCAGCAAAACAGACGGCTTCTCAGTTACAGTGGGTGACAATATTGTCACAAGGAAAGATGAAATTACCTACCTGGGTTCCATCCTAGAGGCTAATCTTTCCTGTGACAAAATGGCATCCAATGTAATAAAAAAACTCAATCAACGAACTCGATTCTTGTACCGGATCTCCTCCCTGGTAAACAAGAATACCCTGAAGACTCTGGCAGGAGCACTCATTCAAGGGTACTACGACTATGCTTGCACCTCATGGTACCAAAGCACCTCAAAGGCACTAAAAACCAAATTACAAACATCTCAAAACAAACTAGTCAGACTACTGCTTGACCTGACTCCTAGAACCCACCTCACCCCTGCACACTTTGCCAACCTAGGATGGCTTAGAGTAGACGACAGAGTACAGCAACTTGCAATGGGCCTGGTCTACAAGATACACTACACGACCAAGGTACCCATGTACATGTCAAAATACTTCCCAAAGGTCAGGGAATACCACGATCACAACACCAGAGGGAGCTCCACAAATCATGTAAAACCCAGATTTGGCTCAAACAAGGGACTAAACACGTTCCGCAATTATGCCACAACAATGTGGAACGCCCTACCCAAAGCTGTAAAGGAATGTAAATCACTACCCACCTTCAAAAACACTCTCAAAGAACACCTACGGGAGACTGCAATTCAAAACTGGCCCCTACAAATGTCCTAACCCAGTTGTACAATAAAGACCAAGCATGGCTTTGTCAGTATTCCAATGTACAGTCCCACCCAACCCCACCCCACCTACCCAACCTCCTCCAATGTACAGTTTCCATGTCAAATGTATGTCAGTATTCCAATGTACAGTGTCCCCCCCCCCTAAACCCCCCCCCCCCCCCCCACCTCCAATGTACAGCCCCACCCCACCTACCCAACCTCCCCCAATGCACAGTTTCTATGTCAAATGTATATACTCTTCTTCTGGATTTTTTTAGTATCACAAACAGTACTGTATTTGAAAATCTGGTATGTCATAAATGTATAGATGTAGCAGTACTGTCTATCTGTATGTCATGTGTGTCATATGATGAATTGAAAATGGGGGACCCTGATGGAAACAAGACGAAAGTCTTTCTCAGGTCTGCATCCTCTTAACAATTGTATGTTTTGAGCTGTACTGTACTGTACCCATTCTGCAATCTGTTAATAAACTTTTCAATCAATCAATCAAAGGGCCATAGTGGCTATTGCTGTAGTAGACTAATATAATGCAGGGTTTGTCTCATACTCAGACAGGAGCTTCTATCCCCAGGCCATCAGGATGCTCAATGACTCTAACACCAACCCATCCATCTACACTCATTGCACACACGTGCACATGCACACACTCACTTTAAACAAACACTCACCTTAACACTCACTTTTGTCACCCCCCCCCGGTCCTAATGGACCGGTCATTGGACTTGCAGCACCACTCATGAACATTACACCACTGCATTTGTGTTTATCTATGTTTATTAATTTGTTATCTGTGGTGCTCACTTGTTTGTTGTCTGTGTATCTGTTGTGCCCCATTGTCTAGTCTAGTGTATTCTCCCCCTGTTTCTGTATCTGTGTTATCTCATGTTTCAGTATGTTCATTGTTACCCCAGGCTGTTTCAGGCCATGTCCCCACGTATCTGGATCTTTTGCCAAACACACATTTTATTCCACGATTGGGCCTTTCATCCACACGTAAAGGGTGTTTTCAGAGACATAAACGGAGATTTTCTCAAACGCATTTTAAAGTGAAGATTTTCCAAAATATCCGTTCAGTGGATCCGTGCAGCCACTGTAAACGCATAAACGATGACGCCACAGCTCACTACGCATGCTCAGACTGTGGCGGGCCGTAATAATATCTGGCCCGTCAGATTGTTTGGCGAATATTACTTTACTATTTCTCTAATATATATCAGACCGACTATAGACTAGCTAGGCTATATATTTCAGCTATAATGTCCTTACAGAGAAACTACCACCACCTAAAACATCCTTATTACACCTTGTTTTATCCATATAGGCAGTAGCGCTTTGAAGTAATAATAACTTCGGTGGACTTGGTGCTGAAATGTCATTCAAACTATCCTTACTTATGCGACGACGGCACCACACGTGAACAGTACAATGCAATTAATGAATGTCTTGTTGTAATTAGTATATATATAGTTTGCTTTGTGATAAGGACTCGCCATTTAGTTTCAGAATCCGGAGATTGTTAGCCCCTTTCGTGACTGTGATGCACCGAGTGAATCCACAGTCACTTGCTCCTCAATAGGAAATCAACCTTTTTTATTAGCAACGCCGAGATTTCAAACCATCCCGTATGTCTGTCCGAAACCCTCGTGCAACTGTGAGTACCTTTGAAACGTCTCTGTGATACTTGTATAACGAACGGTACTGTTAGAACCAGTCCTTCATGGTAAATCTAGGTTGGTTTCCTATTGAGGAGCAAGTGACTGTGGATTCACTCGGTGCATCTAGGAGATTGTGATCTCAACATTGACATTGTATCTCTCCGTCGCCCAGTATGCAGAAGTAAAGCATTGAATCGTGACATATCTAGATTGGTTGTTTCCTCTGGACTGCATAATCCTCCGCTATATCTATCTATTTATCATCTTGTATGTCAATATAGCCAATGGAAATGCTAGGAATGGTCAAGTGGGCTGGGTGAACCAATGGACAATTCCTATCGTTTCTCAGTCGTCCTGACCACTCGTACATCGCTTATCGCCACCTGCTGGCCCGCATGCTTGTTGGAGCAATTCATATGCGTTTATGTGTTTGTGTCTGGATGGATTTTTTTTTTTAACACTGTGGTGTGGACGCGAATTTTATTTTAAACAGAGCCTGAGAATATCCGTTTGGCAAAAGATCCAGATACGTGAGGACATGGCCTCAGTCTTTCCCACACAGCTGGGTCTTGTTTCCAATCACCCTCATGTGTCAATTAGTCTGTGTATATTAGTGTTGTTTGCCCTGCCCTCCTGTGCTCGATCATTGTTCATGTTACCCTCGTCCTGTGTGCTGTCAACCTTTTGTTTCTCTGTTTTTATCAGTGAGTCAGTTTTGTATTGTTTGCCACGTTAAAGTAAACTGCTTATTACTTTCATCCAAGACTTGTGCTTCATCTATTTTCATCCTGCACTACCTCTCCTCGTGTTAAATCTGCATACCGGGTTCTACTCCTCTCTACCATCGACATGCTAGCGCAACGCTCCAGGAATCGTAACAACTTTAGACATTTTAAACACTACACCATATTTGATCTATTTATTAAAGAGATTTGCAATACATCCATACCAAATTTTTGCATTTTGCTTTAAAAAAAAAAAAGAAGGTTTTTGTACCTCATTGTCTGCATTTTTACTTCATTGCACTTTCATTGTACTTAGGTTGTACTTTAGTTTGTATATTTGTATAGTGTTGGGACTTTATTCCTCTTTACTTTTTTTTACTGTATGAAGCACATTCTCAGGGGCTCATACAGAACCAAGCATATCACTGTAATGTACTTTATACGTGACAAATAAAAGCAAACTTGAACTTGACTACTGTATCTATCCATCCATCCATCCATCCATCCATCCATCCATCCATCCATCCATCCATCCAGTACAACCCTCTGAGTTCAAAATGTCTTCTTTACTTCACAGTCAATGGGCCTCATTCATGAAGCGATATAAGAACAGATTTAGTTCTTAACTAGCATTCCTCTTATTTTGTTCTCACCTGGGATTCAGCAATGTTTTCTTATTGTTGCTTTTCTCTCAGGCAAGACCACATTCTAAGAGTGGTTGAGAGTACCCAGATAAAAAACCCTTACCCAGATGAGAAATATTTAAAAAGGCCTACCATTCATAATAATACATCAGATTTATATAGCGCTTTTTTTTTTTTATCCACTTTTCTCCTTATTTTTCTCCCATCCCAATTTCGTGTATCAAATTCTCCCCTCCCCTGTCTTGAATGTTGCTCGACTATGCCCACCACTGGTCGGTTGTAGAGAGGATAGAAGCCTTGCATCACGTGTGCCCTCCGGCACACGAGGAGGCAGCCTGTCACCTCTTTTCGCCTGCCAGTGCGGACTCTCATTGGTGAGGTGTAACGCATGGGAGGCTCACACTACCCTCACCACTTCCTGTCTCTGATGTGCCGGCATCTCCCAACCGACCTGTAGGGGTCGCTGTCCACAACGTCCAATCCCCACCCCACCCATCGACTTCCACCCGCTGACTCTGCCAAATGAGCCAGTACGACGGCCAGCCCAAGCCAAAGGCAATGCTGAGACTGGGATTCGATACCGGAGTCTCTTGCATTGGTGACGAGCGCAATCTCCGCTACGCCACCCAGCCGCTATATCTAGCGCTTTTTCTAATCCTCAAAGACACTTTACAAAACAAACAATATAATACAATACAGTTTTAGTAGATCAAATAAAAAAAATATATATAAAAAGGTGAGAGAGGAAGGAGTTCATGGGTTGAAACTTAGCAAACCATTGGTCAATTGCCCCCAAATACGACTTTATAAACCCAGAACTTTTCAATAATAATTATTATTATTATAACTTATTGCGTGTATTCTACTTCTGAAATGGATTATATATTGCTGTTAGAACAGTTAGATGCTGGCTGCCCAGGCCGTACGCATAGAACGCATATTTATAACCTCTCCTCTCCTCTCCTCTCCTCTCCTCTCCTCTCCTCTCTTCTCTGCTCCACACCTACAAGTTCTGAGCGCACTCTGGGTTTTGGGCCACGGGGACCTTTCAGAGAGAGATGACAGGTGACAGATCCGGTATTTCCAAACCTATAGGTTCGGAAATACCGGATCTGTCATCTCTCTCCGAGTTCAAAATGTCTTCTTTACTTCAGTCAATGGGCCTCATTCATGAAGCGATATAAGAACAGATTTCGTTCTTAACTAGCATTTCCTCTTATTTTGTTCTTACCTGGGATTCAGCAATGTTTTCTTATTGTTGCTTTTCTTGCTGGCCACTGATTCTGAGTTCATAGGCCTTCCTATTCCAGGGGAGCAGGTTGGCGGGTTACAGTAAGTAAAGCTATCTGGCAGGTTAGGTAAAGCTGTCTGGCAGGTGTAGGGTTGCTGGTTCGACTCCCAGCACATTGACTGCCAAAGGACCCAAGCAGGAATACTTCACCGCCATATTTGTATAAAGGATGGACCATGGGCCTTGAGAACTAGCTAGAATTAGTTCAATACTGTTACTGACGCAACTCAATTTCATTCCATTGTATATCCTTATACTGTACAAGTAAACCAATACATAATTGCCACACTAAATCAGTGGTTAGACACAAATTAGGAAGTAAGTTTGCCTACTTATAAAACCTGATTGATTGATTGTTGGACTGACTGACAGCATTGTCTGTATGTTGGTAAAAGCAAACATTATCTTTGCTTTAATGTCGGCTTAGTCGTAAAAACACAGTATGTTTTTATCTATAAAGCCATTCTGGGTAGACTGGCTGTTATTTATCTGTCTTGCTAACCAGAAAACAGGGCAAATATGGGTTACGGTCTCAGGACACTATACTTATGACTGTTCCTATAGTTCAGACTGAATTAGGAAAGAAGGCCTTTATGTTTTCTGCACCATCTGTATGGAATAGTCTGCTAAATTAACTTAAACTCCAGGATCGAGTCACTCTTAATGAATTTAAAGGCATGATGAAAGCTATAAACAGACTCTATTGATGTTTGTAATTGTTTTAATTGAAATAGGATTACTTGGTGTGTGTGTGTGTGTGTGTGTGTGTGTGTGTGTGTGTGTGTGTGTACTGTATGGAACTGTTGTACTGCTGCCATTCTTGACCAGGTCGCTCTTGGAAAATTAAATGTTAATCTCAATGGGTCTAACCTGGTTAAATAACTGTTAATGAAAATAAATTTCAGCGTCAAAGTTTCATGAACTCCACATGAGTTCATGTGAAAGTATGTGTAGGCCTACTCTCTCACAGACTATAATCTCATTACAAACAAACACACACACACACACACACACTCCAGTCTCTCTTCGTTACCACTACAGTGAGTGGTGGTGAGAGAGTACAGAAGGAAGTCTAGAAGTGTTTTCCCCTGGTGGAGAGTGGGTGGGTATGAGGGAGGGTGGGGGAGGGGTGGTTCACTCCCTTTGTGGACGAGGCTCCGGCAGCGAGCTCTGCAGTTGTTCCAAATTCCTGATGCTGGTGTACGGGCTGAACGGGTAGAGATGGTAACTGGGTGCTCCCAGGGTCTCTCTCTCTCTCTCCTTCTCCACTTTCCCTTGGGACCGATCCTTTCCTCCACGAACAACTCGGAGTGAGGCAAGCCAGTGAATAGTAACAGACAGGAAGTGGTGTTGCGTGCAAATCCAAAAACCTGACCGGGTGATTGATTTGAGTAAACGGCAGGACAATGCAAAAACAAAAAAAAACACATCTGGCACGGAATGGTGTGTCTGGTGGCCCTGCTTTGGCTAGAAATGTTGCTGAATAAACCACCAAAGAAATGGAGAGATCCTGTGTGTGGACGATACCTCTTTCATTCTCATAGTTCAAGTTCTTTGCAATGGGAAAAAATACTTGTAAAATAGAACATTGGTGGAAAAGCCATACAATACTATATATAGTATGTACTGTGAATGCAATACTATATAGTATGTACTGTAAATGCAATACTATAACAAATATATACTGTATTGATTGATTGATTGAAAAGTTTATTAACAGATTGCAGAATGGGTACAGTACAGCTCAATACATACAATTGTTAAGGGGATGCAGACCAGAGAAAGACTTTCGTCTTGTTTACATCAGGGTCCCCCATTTTCAATTCATCATAACATATATGACACACACGACATACAGTTAGACAGTACTGCTACATCTATACATTTATGATGTACTGTGAATGCAATACTATATATATAGTATGTACTGTGAATGCAAGCCTGGAAGCACTGAAAAAGAAAAAAAATAGTCTGTTTTGAAGTCTTAAAATAGATCCATATGGGTTCAGATACATTACACAGGCTACTGCATAAAGACAGGGTTCTAAGACATTGCACAGATTCAGTGTGAAATCTGATTTAGAGACGTTTGACCTGTTATATGGCATGTAGATTGCATGTGAAACGCTTGTCTCGCTGTACTGCGGCTGCATATTTTGCGCTCAAGACACTTGATGTCTTATGAAGGGCCGTCTTGTGACACTTCAGAGCACAAGGACGGACTGTATCACGCAGCGCTTACTTTCTGAGCCTCCGTGCGACATGGTGGGAACCCGTTAAGTGGGCGAATGCCTTGTGACACGAGATCGGTGCGCGCGTGTCTCCACATCGGCGCCACTGATTCTTCTGACAACCCGGCCCTAGTTCCTACCGATCCTTACCAAGGATGACGTTGAGTGATGATAGGAGTCCTTTCTCAGCACAATCCATGCCGTTCCTGCATGCTAGCTCCGGCTAGTTAGCCACAAGCTAATGCAAAGTCAATGGGGTCGAGCTCCCGCCCGTACAAGCCGACTGAAGCAAACTCGAAACTATCCCCGTCATATTTGACGATATACCGTGCGATCGCCAGTGAGTTTCAAACACACTGATCAGTGGCTGGTACTTAATGTTGATATAGTCTGACTCACAGGATGGAGACGGTGGGTATAAGCATGCCATTGGTCGACTGTTTCAGTCGGAATTCTCCTCCCCTTCTGCTATCTATGACACTGTTTTGCAAGGGCACTGTCACTGCATCCTCCCATTAGCGCCGCCCAGGATGATTGTGATTGGTTAACCCTTTCACTACCACACTACAGAAGGTTAACCTTTCACTACCACAATACGGTACAGTGAGAGGGTTAACCTTATGTATTGTGGTAGTGAAAGGGTTAACCGTCTGTAGTGTGGTAGTGAAAGGTTAACCATTCTGTAGTGGGGTAGTGAAAGGGTTAACCCTTTGTCATGTGGCAGTGAAAGGGTTAACCTTCTGTATTGTCGCAGTGAAAGGGTTAACCATTTGGTAGTGAAAGGGTTAAAGAAATACAAACAAGCCAGAGTGTTTTTTCCCTTCTATACCGGAATGATAATAGGTTCAGCCAGACTCTCTCAGGTGCTGGCACGGCGCTGACATAGTGTGGAGAGAGGTCTGGCTATACGAGACTAGTGTTGACATGACTATCCTCGTTCGCCGTTTCTGTGAGCATGCGAGTTCCTTATCGAAAGAAAAGAATGCAGATATGAATGCATGCAGGAGATTTGGGCATATTTTCATAGACTTTTATTCACGGAAAGAGTTCCATTGTGCTCTCACTGGTGCACAAAGAACGTCAGTCAAACATATACGTGAGAAAAACTCTCAGCCCGCGAGATTCTCTCCTCATCTGATTTTCAAACAATAATACCTTTTCTTTTTTAATTGTTTCAAATATCAACACACTTATGTCCCTGCTTTTGACATGGAATCCGTAGGGGCAATAAAAAACAAACATATCAAATTGAAAGCAGTCGTCAAAAAAAACGATCAATGTACTAAAACAAAATACAAAACAAAAGACCAAAAAAATAAAAATGAGTCCGCCACCAAGAGAGTGCAAAAACAAAACTAGCATGTTTCTTAAAAAGCAAACAGAGGGATAATTTATTTAGAAACTTTATTTTATTTTACAATTTCGTCTCCTGAAAGTAGTTTTCCAATCGATTTCCAATTCAAGCCCTGATCCAAGTCAATAAAAAAAAATCTCATTGTCGACAACAACAACAACAACCAATCATTTCAACCCCTTCCATGAAACAGAATACATTTACATCTTCCGTAAAAAGGTCCTTTAGTTCCTTCTAAATCTATCAGGTTGTACAAAAAAAAAAAAAAAAAAATCTTAATGTTGTTCCACAAACAAGAAGATTGGAAGTTGCATGATCACAAATGGTGATGGTTAGTACAGACTGTGCACATATTTTCTTTTTTTTAATCTTTTTAGTGGTATAGGTAGGAAAGGTCGTTTGTAAAAAATTACAATTAGCACCGTTACTGTGATTTCTTTAAATTTAGGGATCAGCACCTCCTACTAGTGACTGGGAGTCACACTGCTGTTGCTTCTGCACAGTGAGTTTAGATGACCAGGTCCTTGTCCACATCCTCTGGAAACACAAAAGATGGAAAAACAACCGTGAGCAGGTATCATTTCTCAAATCAAATCAAATCAAATCAAATGTATTTGTGGAGCCCGAAAACCACAAGGTAATGCCCCCATTACAGGCTGTACAAGTCTTCTTGAACAAATCAAGAAGAAACATCACAAAAAATGAACACATTTTTAGGGGATAAAATCCAAATAGACACTCCAGACATTCCCCAATGAAGATGAGGAACAACTCACTAAAAACCTAGCAATAGGAAGGGAAAAAAGCACAACAGGCGACGTGGAGGAGAGAAACCTCAGATGAGCTGTTCAAAGGGATCCCCCAACTTGGATGTCGGTGATAATATTATTATTATTTGTTTATTTAGACGGGACAGAGCATATTAATGGACACTACAAATAAATGCAGTGTAAATACACGGGATTTCTATGAATTCCCTCAGAGGGGGGAACAATATAGTGTTGCTATGGATGATAGATGGGTGGAGAATAAAACTGAAGCAACTAAGGTACAACTCAGCCGTTTATTTAACCCCAGGGAAGGTTGATCTTTCCAGCAACACCCGGTACACAGTCACACAGACACAGTTACACACATTCCCAGCTGGCAGCTGCACAGCCCAGCAACCCTGTTGGTCACTGAGCAGCTCCACCAGAGCAGTTCAGATGCATGGACACGGGGAGTAGACAACAAGAATGAAATCATTCGTAACTGTATGTGGCTATACCACATCTATAATGACAAGTGTTGAGTTTTAATACTGGACCTTTATTTTTAGTAACCTACCTGGAATTAAATATTGGCTAATATTGAACACATGGCAACAAGTACTTATTGTACTTATTTTATGCCTATTCTTATGTGTGCACGTTTACGTTGCACTACCTTTATTGTCTTTTATACCTATTCTTATGTCTGCAATTTATGCATTGTTTTTATTCTGTCAATTGTGTGCTGATGTTATGCCCATGTTCATTTTATACTAGTTGCTGTGGGGCAATATTATTATATTGTAAAGAAATAAATTATGCATTGAAATGTCTGTAAAGTCTTGACGACATTGAAAATGAGGGTGATCTGATCTCAATTGTCCTTTCGAGAATAAATAAAGGTTTGAAAGTAAAGGGACATTCTTACCAGAATGTTAGCCTGTGGCCAGTACTTCTCAGGCTACAAGTGCAGAATGATTCACACTCACCAGAATTTAATTCATGGGATTCATGGGAATGATATGAAAATGGCAACCAAATGACCATCCAAAACTACAGCACCAAATCATTAAGCTCCATTCCTGCATGTCTGTATAACATGTGTTAGGCATTCAAGATGAACACACAAAGACAGCTTTGCCTGTTGAAACGAAAATGTCCCCCCAAAAACCCCACTTTAGCACGGGGGTTTGGAGTGTGCAGCCACATGTTTTGGCTGCAGCAAACACCTCTTCAATACGTTTACGCGTTCAGCCACTGTAAGCGGCCGTTATTATAACATCGATCGAAATACTCACGCTCGTTGATGCCGAAGCACGCGGCCCACTCCTCCAGGGCGATGTACTTGTCGCTGTCGGCGTCGCACTCGTCGAAGAAGCGGGTGGTGCAGTGCTCCATGGGGATGAGAGGGGCACGCAGGGGAGCCAACTCAGAGTGGGTCAGGTAGCTGTAGAAACAGAGGAGTCAGAGTGGGTCAGTCAGAGTGGGTCAGGTAGCTGTAGAAACAGACGAGTCAGAGTGGGTCAGGGAGCTGTAGAAACAGAGGAGTCAGAGTGGGTCAGTCAGAGTGGGTCAGGTAGCTGTAGAAACAGAGGAGTCAGAGTGGGTCAGTCAGAGTGGGTCAGGTAGCTGTAGAAACAGAGGAGTCAGAGTGGGTCAGTCAGAGTGGGTCAGGTAGCTGTAGAAACAGACGAGTCAGTCAGAGTGGGTCAGTCAGAGTGGGTCAGGTAGCTGTAGAAACAGAGGAGTCAGAGTGGGTCAGTCAGAGTGGGTCAGGTAGCTGTAGAAACAGACGAGTCAGAGTGGGTCAGGGAGCTGTAGAAACAGAGGAGTCAGAGTGGGTCAGTCAGAGTGGGTCAGGTAGCTGTAGAAACAGACGAGTCAGAGTGGGTCAGGGAGCTGTAGAAACAGAGGAGTCAGAGTGGGTCAGTCAGAGTGGGTCAGGTAGCTGTAGAAACAGAGGAGTCAGAGTGGGTCAGTCAGAGTGGGTCAGGTAGCTGTAGAAACAGACGAGTCAGTCAGAGTGGGTCAGTCAGAGTGGGTCAGGTAGCTGTAGAAACAGACGAGTCAGTCAGAGTGGGTCAGTCAGAGTGGGTCAGGTAGCTGTAGAAACAGAGGAGTCAGAGTGGGTCAGTCAGAGTGGGTCAGGTAGCTGTAGAAACAGACGAGTCAGTCAGAGTGGGTCAGTCAGAGTGGGTCAGGGAGCTGGGGGTAGAAACAGACGAGTCAGTCAGAGTGGGTCAGTCAGAGTGGGTCAGGGAGCTGGGGGTAGAAACAGACGAGTCAGTCAGAGTGGGTCAGTCAGAGTGGGTCAGGGAGCTGGGGGTAGAAACAGAGGAGTCAGTCAGAGTGGGTCAGGTAGCTGGGGGTAGAAACAGACGGGTCAGTCAGAGTGGGTCAGGTAGCTGGGGGTAGAAACAGACGGGTCAGTCAGAGTGGGTCAGGTAGCTGGGGGTAGAAACAGACGGGTCAGTCAGAGTGGGTCAGGGAGCTGTATAAACAGACGGGTCAGTCAGAGTGGGTCAGGTAGCTGGGAGTAGAAACAGAGGAGTCAGTCAGAGCGGGTCAGGGAGCTGGGGGTAGAAACAGACGGGTCAGTCAGAGTGGGTCAGGTAGCTGTAGAAACAGAGGAGTCAGTCAGAGTGGGTCAGGTAGCTGGGGGTAGAAACAGACGAGTCAGTCAGAGTGGGTCAGGTAGCTGGGGGTAGAAACAGACGAGTCAGTCAGAGCGGGTCAGGTAGCTGGGGGTAGAAACAGACGAGTCAGTCAGAGCGGGTCAGGGAGCTGGGGGTAGAAACAGACGAGTCAGTCAGAGCGGGTCAGGTAGCTGGGGGTAGAAACAGACGAGTCAGTCAGAGCGGGTCAGGTAGCTGGGGGTAGAAACAGACGAGTCAGTCAGAGCGGGTCAGGTAGCTGTAGAAACAGACGAGTCAGTCAGAGGACGACGATATCCCACCTGCCCGTTAGTTCCTGAGTCTGTCTGGGTGAAGGGTCAGCGATTCATTTCTGGCAAATATTTTGTCTGTCCGCTCTATCTTACAGTCGCGAAGACGTCTCGGTGGACACACACACAGAAGATCATACAAACAGAACGAGACGAGACAGGATGTAATACATTCCTTGTATGTGGGGGGATCTATGATTGGCTGTTGCCGACTTCTCTTCCATTTTGGTGAGAATGATAACAAGACTAAATCATTTTGGTGAGAACTACGAGACACATCGTCCGAGCCATTTTAACACACTGTTGGCACAGCGGTAGAGGAACAAGGAAGCGAAGAAATCGGCTTGATCGAAAGGGAACAGATCAACAGACCCTCGTGAGCGATTGACGAGAGATTTGCTCTCTGTCTGCACACACAGCATGACTCTGTAACGGTTCTTTCCACCAACATTTACATTTACATTTAGTAATTTACAGTAGCTGACGCTTATCCAAAGTGACTTACAAGTTCTGTACGACAAGTCAGCAGGAAGGGTACAACTCTTACAGCTGAGTAACAACAGCTGAGTTTGTACTTTTTATATTACTATATTGTATTTGTACTGTGAAGCTATGCATCCCCCACCCTGTATCCCCCCCTCCCCCCCCCATGCTGCTTTGACACCCGAATTTCCCCAAGGGGATCAATAAAGGATTATCTTATCTTATCTTATCTTACAATGATCAAACAGTGCTGAAACTTGGGTGCTGCCGTATTGAGTGCATAGACACAAGACATTATTAGTATAGTAAGAGGAGTGCATGGTAGTATAGGACAGTAAAAAGAAGGTTAGTGTTTTTTAAATGTATTTTTTTTATTTCAGATATTGATTGAAGAAGTGTGTTTTTAGTCGACAGCGAAAGACCGGTGGGGATTCGGCTGCATGTCCTGACTGTGGTGGGAAGTTCGCTCCACCCTTGAGGAACAACATACCCGTCAGCGGGGTGCTGGTCCAGCTGTCCGAACTGCCAGTGGACGGGGAAGATGTACATGTTGTAGTTCTTGGCGAAGTCGTGGGCCAGCAGGTCCAGGGAGTGCTCTCCGGCCGTCAGCCTCTTCTCGTTCTCGAAGATCTTCTTCACCTGCAGGAGTCAAGAGAACACGTTCCACGCGTTATTAACATGCAGCCCATGTTTAGACTCTTGGAGGAACAAGCCAACATCATTGGAAATTGGTATCTATCTGTCTCCTTGTCTGACTCTGGAAAAGACGGTAAACGTGTTTCCCATAATGTTGGCGTGTTCCTTTAATAGACAGATGGTTAGACTTTTACAATCTGATATCCTGCATGTTTCATGGATTCCTCTTGTGCTTCAGCTGAACAACATCACACACACACATACACTGTAAAAAAAAAGTGTAAATGCCATAAAAATACAGTAAATTACTTTTGTTTTAACCATTAAATAAAGGTTGTTATCTGTAAATAAAGGTTGTAATCTGTAAATTGATTTAATAAGAAATTATATATATTTTTTTAAGGATTATTCCATTGTCTTGAATGTTAAACTACATTGAATTATATGTAAAAACACCTCAAATAAACACATATTTCTGTAAATGAATTGCTTTTCCACTTTTTAATTGGGGTATTTTACTGTAATTTCACAGTAAGTATTTGGCAACTGTTGCTAACAGACATTTTTTGTATTTTATTTTTTTATTCTTTTTTAAACAAACATATAAACAAACATGAAAACACACGATAAGATATACAAGCATTAATTGTCAGGGCACATCCAATGTGATCACCTTTTGGTTAGTTGTTTTATATAAGATATACCCATAATACCTGTTATCTAAAAAAAAAACCTACATACATATGCTCAGCTCGAACCCCCCCCTCCCGGACCCCACCTTGAGAAGTACCTCCACTATCCCTCGCACCTAACCAGACACTACCATTATAAGCTAGCTTTTATTCTCTCCACCACTTCTAACCACATTGACATTTTGGATTCATTGAGACCCAGAATTCTTGCTGTAGATATTTCATGGTAAATTACATCGAGATATGTAAGAAACCAAACTTTACGGCACATTTTTTCCGGTTGAAACCAGCGTGATGCGATCAGCTTTTTGGCTACTGTGATACCCGATAAAACCAATCTCTTTAGCTGTGGATTCACTGCAAACTCAAAAACATCATTCAACAGCAATACCGAGGGGTGTACAGGTATATTCCAAGATACGAGTTTTGATATTTGTTGGGTCACATCTTTCCAGAATGCCTTAACTGGTGAGCAGTCCCAATACATGTGCATAAATGTCCCTTCGTCCCCATTTGTACATTGGGTGCATTTGGAATCTTGTTTGAGCCCCATTCGGCACAGTCTTATAGGAGTCAAGTATGTCCTGTGAATATAGTTAAGATTGATTTGTTGATGATCCGGGTTCCTTGATGTAAGTCGGACATTTGCCCAGGCTCCTTGCCAATCAAAGTCATTTTCCAGGTCTGGTATATCCCTCCTCCAGACAGAGTACTGCTAACAGACATTTACAGTTTTTATTTTATTTACAGTGTAGAGGTGAAGCAGACAGCACCGCAGTTGGCTGTAGTTTTCAGGCTGTACGCTTATATCCCCGGAGCACACAACACTTTTGCTGATACTCTGGACTTTTCATAAAATGTCCTGTCTCTTTTATATTGCACCTTGTTCTTGTTTTTTTTCTTAATTGTACAGTACCTTTTCTGTAATTCTGGTGTATTCTTTTACTTATTACTCTAGTGTATGTGTTTTTATCATGTACCTGTAAAGCACTTTGGTTTGGCTTTAGTCATTTGTAAATGTGCTATAGCAATAAAGATGACTTGACTTTGACTTGACAACAACTGCCTTTCAATATGGAACTTGTTTTATTTACAGTGAGTGTAGACAGCACCGCAGTTGGCTGTAGCTTTCAGGCTGTACGTGTCTATCCCCGGAGCACACAACAACTGCCTTTCAATCTGGAACTTGTTATCACCTCATGAAGCACATTTGTATCCTTTTAGGTGACAAAATCTATTTAATTGAACAACATTCAGAGTGTCTAGTGCGGCGTCCACTCACTCTGAGCTTCTGCTTCTCGGTGAGCAGGTTGTTCTCCTCGTCACGCTCGTACAGGGTGACCATGACGTTCTTCAGCCAGTCTCTCATGCGCAGGGGGAACTCGCTCAGCTCGCTGTCCTCGCAGGGCTCGAGGACTGCAGAGAGAGAGACACACACACAGCCGTTAGGACGGATGGAGACATTACAGTTTAGTAGTTTAGCTGACGCTTTTATCCAAGTTCTGTACGGCAAGTCAGCAGGAAGGGTACAACTCTGAGTAACAATGTTCATCAAACAGTGCTGAAACGTGGGCGCTGCAGTGTTGAGTGCATAGTAGCAAAGACATACCGGTAATTAGTAGAGTAGGACGAGTTTTGTTTTGTTTTTCATTTCAGATATTGATTGAAGATTAGAGTGCATTCCCTGAACCAGCAGGACAGATGTCTTTGTATGAAAATACCACGGGATGCACCGATACTGACTGACACTGGTACCAGGTTAAAAGAGGCTATTGGTATCAGGAGAATCTCGCCAATACTAAAACCTGATACCAAGAATAACATAATAATATGCCAGACATCAAAGCCAAGGGACTGGCTCTTCTGCGTTTCTGGCACATGTAAGCACGTTAGATCTCTCTAACGGAAATAAATGAATTACGTCTCGATCATTATTGGCCCAATGACCCCAAACAAAGTCTTTACTGTCCTGTAAAAGTAATGGATCAGATCGCTACTCCTTATTGGCCAATACCTAAAGATTGCATTGTGAAAAAGCAGCATCTGTTCATCCCTAGACAAGACATGTGTACGTTACTATTTACTGTACACACTAGATTTCATGGTATAACTATCCATGTATGACAGGAGGATGTATGAAGGTTCAAGGACAATAACAACAAAGAGAAGTAAGTTAGAATAAGAAATACACACTGAACTACACAACAACGGCCATGAAGCGGTCTATCCAGGACTCTGTACTTTTGCCACCATTTAATCTAAAATCCCATCCACTGAATTTGCAATGAATTCCATCTAACATTCCAGCCACGTCTCAGCCTACTCAGCAGTCTAAGTGAAAAATAATAGCACCAATATCATTCTTATCTTTAAACACTATCTTTAATTTCACTCTCTCGGAAGAAGCCGCTAATTCAATCTTTTTCATCGCGGCATTTATAGAACGCCACCTTGGTCTCCGTTTGAGCCCTTCAGTCCTCTGGCTCATCTTATCCACTCAGAGATGGATGGGACTTTTATGACGAACGCGGAGCTTAGCCCGGGAGTCGGTGAACAGAGGGGGAAATGTGACCTGCATGCTGAGACCTGTCCTCTGGTCTCTGTGTCGAGGCCTGTCAGGCAGGCAGGGCGTTCTGGCTGAAACTGAGGCCTGTCAGGCGGGGCGTTCTGGCTGAGGCCCCCAGCCGTCAGTCACTGGGCTGGCAAGTGTCGGGGAAGTCTTTCAAGGCTGTGTGCTAACAGCCTGTTCAGAGCTACTGTGGTCTGGGGGCCTTGTGGTGCCCCTGTTCTTGCTCGACCGAGTCAACCCAAAGGGTAAGAACTGAGTGAGTGAGTGAGTGAGTGAGTGAGTGAGTGAGTGAGTGAGTGAGTGAGTGAGTGAGTGAGTGAGTGAGTGAGTGAGTGAGTGAGTGAGTGAGTGAGTGAGTGAGTGAGTGAGTGAGTGAGTGAGTGAGTGAGTGAGTGAGTGAGTGAGTGAGTGACTGAGTGAGTGACTGAGTGACTGAGTGACAGACTGACTGACTGACTGACAGACCGAGTCAGCATTTTGACAGTCCCAGAACAGATTTGGCCGGTGGAGCATCTTTTGTGTCCAACTAGGCAAGTCTCATCTTGTTTCTGCTGTTGTTGTTTTGAAGCACGGTGTGACACAGTTTATGTTTGTTCTTGCATTGGATTATTTTCAACCCAGAACTTGAGGCAGGTTGTGCAAGGAACTACATTTGTCATGATCCAGGTCATGATCTTGAGTTCTGCATGTTCCCCTGTATCTCTCTCTCTCTCTCCCTCCCATATCTTTCCACATAACTATCTAATAAATTAAATTAGCCATCACAGATGACCCCCAACCCTACCTCTATCCTACAATCTATGACAACCCTACCTCTATCCTACAATCTACAATCTATCCTACAATCTATATGACAACCCTACCTCTATCCTACCTCAGCAGATGTAGAGCAACAGTACAGCCAAGCATATATAAAATAGGACTTGTGCAACGGCTCCTAGTGCAGTATGTTATTTATTGAAGACAGATGTCCAGAGATGCACATCATCCAAGATGGAGGTTGGTTGTTGTGTCAGTTTAACATGCCATAACATGGCCGCCATGACACAAGCGGATCGTTTGGAAAGTCTTACAGTGTAGCGCTTATGCAGGACAGATGTACTGTAAGCAGGGGTGTAAAGTACTTGAGTAATTGTACTTAGTTACAATACTTAAGTACTGTTTTGGGGGATTTGTACTTTACTCGAGTATTATTCGGTTTGTATACTATACTATATAGGTCCAACTATTTTAATTAGTATATTTGTTTCTCTGGCCGAACTAACGTTAACGTTATTAATCCTGCGGCCGCACTTTATTTAAAAACTGCTATCAGAAGAATAGACAGTCATAAAAAAGGTTTTTACTTTAACTTTTTAGTACTTAAGTACATTTAAAAGTAGAAACCTTTTGACTTTTACTCAAGTGTGTTTTTAGCCAGATTATCTGACTTTTACTTGAGTATGATTTTGAGACGGTACCCATACTTTCACTTAAGTATAATTTCTGGGTACTTTTTACACCCCTGACTGTAAGTAGGAGTACTACTACAATCGACCATATTCACACCATATTCACACGGAGGCCATTTTGCTCTTATGTCGTACTCAGGTTGGGATTCCTTTCCAAAATGGCCACCGTGTGAATATGGTCAATGGACACCACTGCATTTCTAGATGGAAAGCACCTCATACATCATTACAGTAACTCACTCACTCACTCACTCACTCACTCACTCACTCACTCACTCACTCACTCACTCACTCACTCACTCACTCACAGTTAGCCGCTCTGCCCCCTAGTGGAGGCCCACACGCACAGCACTTTGTGTACGACCGGTTCAATCTATGCGAGAGCGCTTCATGTCTACATCACTGTGTCCTTGTTCTTTTTTACGAGCCCACGCCTCTCGGTCTCGGCTGGGGATGAACCGACATGGTGACGGAAAGTAAAATAGCTAAACAAGACGTTAGAGGGAACTAACGAGTCTCTAGGTACAATGACTACCGCTGTCCTGAGGTGTGGGACATGAGCTCACATTTGCAGGGTCCGATGTAGTCCAGGTGCAGCTTGTGTCCCTTCTTGGTTCCCTCCAGCGCGCACTTGGTGGCGAAGAAGTGGCAAGAGGAGTCGTAGGTCTTGTTGTCGGTGCCGCAAACCTGGGAGAGCGGAGGAGGCGGGTCAGTTATAGGTTCTGAAGGGAACAAATACTGCGTTCTCCATCGTGTTCTAATGTTTGTAATGTTTGTCTGTCAACATGTTTGTCTGTCAGCATGTGACCAGTTGTTGTACATGCAGTTGGATTAAACAAGCACACAATTAAACAGCACAACATTGGATGAATGCATTTACCTAACATTCCGATTGGTCAGTAAGAAATTCATAGTGTCGGTTTATCGCCCAGGCCTATAGTATGCTACTAACCCCACCAGCTAACCATACCTAAAATGCATGTATTCACAGTGGTATAGGCAATTTCACCCATATTCCTCATCTAATGTCGTCAGATGTCTGGTATTACTGTGGTTTATTGAACCCAGATAGAATGTATTTAGCAGCCTTCCTACTGATGGTATTGAACAATTACATGGGTATTGAACTCACGTGCTCGAACTCTCCAGTGGCCTCGGGGCAGCTGGTGGGGTCCTGGCACACGCACATGGGGGTGTTGCTGTCGTCGACCTCGCACACCTTGCCCTTCTTGCAGTGGTGGTACAGACAGGGGTCTGGAGAACAGAAGAAACACATAAACAGAAAAGCAAAATGAGTTCTATTGGCACTAAAGCGTTTTCACTAAAGTACAGGACAACAATCAAACACAAAGATGTGTTGAAAAGTGTTGCTTTATGTACAGTTTAACACAGGGGGAACTACTAGAGAGAGATACAATTTTGGGGGTAGGTAGGTACACCTACTTAGTTGCACCTGAACACACCTAGCAGATATAATTTATCTCTTCTATTCTATTCTATTCTCTCCTCTCCTCTGCTCTCCTCTGTTCTCCTCTGCTCTCCTCTCTTCTCCTCTGCTCTCCTCTCCTCTGCTCTCCTCTCTTCTCCTCTGCTCTCCTCTGCTCTCCTCTGCTCTCCTCTGCTCTCCTCTCTTCTCCTCTGCTCTCCTCTCTTCTCCTCTGCTCTCCTCTCCTCTGCTCTCCTCTGCTCTCCTCTCTTCTCCTCTGCTCTCCTCTGCTCTCCTCTCTTCTCCTCTGCTCTCCTCTGCTCTCCTCTGCTCTCCTCTGCTGTCCTATCTTCTCCTCTGCTCTCCTCTCATCTCCTCTCCTCTCCTCTGCTCTCCTCTCCTATCTTCTCCTCTGCTCTCCTATCTTCTCCTCTGCTCTCCTCTCCTCTCCTCTCCTATCTTCTCCTCTGCTCTCCTATCTTCTCCTCTGCTCTCCTCTCCTCTCCTCTGCTCTCCTCTCCTCTGCTCTCCTCTCTTCTCCTCTGCTCTCCTCTCCTCTCCTCTCCCTCTCCTCTCCTCTCCTCTCTTCTCCTCTCCTCTCATCTCATCTCATCTCATCTCCTCTCCTCTCCTCTCCTCACATCTCCTCTCCTCCCCTCTCCTCTCCTCTCCTCTCCTCTCCTCTCCTCTCATCTCCTCTCCTCTCCTCCCCCCCCCCTCCCCATCCCCATCCCATAAGAACAAAAATGTGCCACTTCTCTCAGTTTTGTGCAAAGTGGTGTACCAGCCCTGACCATGTCTGTATATTCCCGGAGCTGGCGTTCCTCAGAGGGAGCCTGTGGCTGTGCCTATGTGCCACTTAAGGACTGGGCTGAGCTGGCTCTTATAGCCGGGCGGAACACCTAATTACAGCCTGCTCCACGGAAACAGAGGCAGCCTATCATTATGGCTGTTCGCCTCGCGAGTCAAGGACATCTGTACTGTGAGCCTAGCTGTGGCCCGCAACACCCCCGCTTACAGGACACAGGGGGTGAGATACAGATGACTAGAATGCTGTCAAAATGTGTTTACATGGACACTAACAGCATAACACGTGTCAAGAGTAGTGTAATCAAGATGTACTTTATACATCAATGTAGCTAAGTGATGTGTAGGCTAACAGAACAACAATTCTTATGACAAGAGTAGTGTAATCAAGATGTACAATCAAGATGTGTGTGTATGTGTGTGTGTGTGTGCGTGTGTGTGCGTGTGTGTGGTGGTATGAGGTATCTGTGAGTGAGTTGAAATAGTATTGTTTATAACTTACTCTCAGTAACATCCTCCTCAATGTCGATGGCCTCGTCAAAATCTCCAGTCTCAACCTGCACTGGGTTGGCTCCCACCTCCACCTCCACCTCTACCTCCTGGGTCAAAGACAGGGGTCAGGGGTCAAACTATGCAGTCTATTCTTCACAGACACAACACGTCTAGACAAAGCCAAAGCTATCTGAGCTAGGGAAAAAAAGATGCTAGCAAGAGTCACTGAATGCAAGATTTAACACATAATAACACGAGAAAGGACATTTTGGGAATGTGTGAAAGCGTGTTTTATACAGTGCACCTCCGATCTAAAGAAACGCTTCAGTCCACCAGACTATTTTCTGCCCCCTTTCTAAATTCAAGCCCATTTAAACCTGACCACTTAATCATCCATGGCTTCCTAAAAAAAACAAAATGGCACCACTAAAGAGGTCCAAGGAGGGGCTCCTCCCTCAATGGCAAATACAGCCTGGAGAGAGGGGGGGTGGGGGGGGGGGGGGGTTGGGGTTGGGGTGAGAGAGGAGAGGTGGGGGGGGGGGGGGGGGGGGGGATGGAGGGGGGGGGGGGGGGGGGGGTGGGGGGTGAGAGAGAGAGGGGGGGGGGTGAGAGAGGAGAGACAGGGGAGAGAGAGAAGAGAGAGGGGAAAGAGAAGAGAGATAGATTGAGAGGGGGGGAAGAGAGAAAAGAGAGAGAGAGAAAAGAGAAGGGTGAGGGAGGGGAGAGAGAAAGGAGAGGAGAGAGAGTGAAGGGAGAGAGGAGAGAGAAGAGAGAGAGAAGGGACAGAGGAGAGAGAGACAAGAGAGAGACGAGGAGAGAGAGAGAGAGAGAGAGAGGAGAGAGAGAGGGGGAGTGGATGGAACATAACATCTAACAACAACAAGCAGCTGGTCTACAGTCTACATGTGGTGAAGCATGAAGAAGGTAATGGCTTCCTGGCTCTCTGCTCGCTGGACTAACAGCTGGCTATATTTCAGGACTGTGGGATCTTTGGTCCCACTGGACCTCGGAGGCACAGGAAACGCTTTAACGTTCACATGGAAGTTTACTCTAACACTTCTGTGAAAGGAGGGAATATTCAAAATTATTTTGATGCCTGAACTTCATTTTATAGATGGTCTTAAAATGGTGAATATTCGGTTGAGTGTCAAGGTAAAATTATTTAGTTTGGTTTGATTAAGCGAGTAGGCGAGCTCAGAAAGCTACCTTTAACACTTTACTGTATGTTAAAAGCAGTTTTTTTAGTCTTTTGTGGGCTGGACAAATATAGTTAGCAAAACCCAAACAACTTTGGCACTTATTTTGTTGGTGTGTTTCAGCCCGATCTCACTTAAAATATGTAAATAAAGTACTAATCTACCACAGGAAAAAAGGTACATAATGTATGTTATGTTATAGCCATAACTATATGTATATATTTGTAAAAATATTACAAATAAGTACATATATTACATATTCAAAAATGTTTAACTTTTGACGTTTTCAGAAAACATCCTTTATTGGGGATCGAACCGTAACCCTAACTTCATGTCTTAACCATAACCGTTAAGTGAATGTTAAAACTAACCTTAACTCTAACTATAATCATGCTTTTATATGTTATTGTTTGTATGTTGAACTTGCTTTGGCAAGTACTTTAATATTTCATGCCAATAAAGCCTATTTTGAATTTACATTTGAGTTGAGTGGTGAGAGCTCTTGGCCGCAACTGCAATGATTGTTGGTTCAGTTCCTGGTTGCAGCGTTTGTTTTGGACTTTTGCCGACACAAGACATTTCTTTTGGATTTTTTTCAATACAATACGTATAATATATTACTATATGGCTATAAGATAACATACATTATGTACCTTTTTTCCTGTGGTCGATTAGTACTTGACTTATGTTTTCTGATTGTGCCCTTCCTGATGACTTGTCGTACAGAACTTGTAAGTCTCTTTGGATAAAAGCGTCAGCTAAATGACTAAATGTAAATGATGAGACCATGTTGCGAGTTTCTACTGAATCCCTTTGCTCCCAGGACAAACGATACATCCAAAACTACACTGGATGATTTGATAGAAAACGGATAAACAGTGTTATTGTTTTCATTTGAAAACAGTGTAAAAGCCCACAGGCCATCGTCTCTTTGACCAGCTGTGCGCCTCAAACAGTACCTTCTGAAGGCCAAATCAATTAACTTCCACCCCTGCATTTGGCAGTCGACATGGGTTGGCTAGTGAGCATTGAGTTTTGGAAGCTAAAGCTAGAATGACGTGATGAGGATGAGACACAGCCCAGATGTTCTTAGGGAAGGGGTCCAGCGCTGGGAGATGATGCTACGTTTGGTCCTAATGGTCTCCCGGTGGTAAAGAGGAAGACTCATTGCATCCGGACTGTGATTGTTGTACTGTAGATGAGAACTATTCTATTGCACTGCACTATTTTACTCTGTCAATGTTATGCAACTTTATGTAAATTATAGCTATTTTATTGCACTGCCTTTTATTCTGTCTACTCTTTTTGCACTGCTCTTATTATGTCTATCTCATTCTATGTCTGTACTTTATACATTGGCTTTTATCTTTTATATATCTTAATGTCAGAAATAAGAAATATATTACAATATTTTTTTAATAGATTTTAATGACGTAAATCTATTACAATCCTTTAAATATATATATATATATATTTTCATAGATTTTAATAACAAAAAGCTATTAAAATGTTTCCAGTAGGTTTTAATATAATTATCACCATGGTACCAGTAATTAATGTATCACCATGGTACCAAATATGTACTTAAAGCTGCACCGGCTAGTTTTGAGAAGAAGAAATTACCTCTACAATAACTAGTTACAAATGCTTGAATATAGATAATAATCTACATACTATAATATAATATAGTTTCTAATCAAATCCCCGACTGTTCAGCGGTTTGTTTCTCCACCCCAAAAAACGACCCTTTAAATAATACCGTGGTATAATCTAATTTAAACCATGATGCCGATATCACAGTATACATTGCACTATTTTTATACCTATTCTTATGTCTGCACTTTATGCATTGCACTACTTTTATTGTCTTTTTATACCTATTCCTATGTCTGCACTTTATGCATTGCTTTTATTCTGTCAACTGTATGCTAATTTTATGCCTATGTTCTTTTTATGCTATTTGCTGTGAAGCACTTTGAGCTGCAATCCATGTATGTCGGGTCTCATTCTCCAAGGACTTACGACAAAAAGGGCTTTCTCTTAGGGCCATTTGAGACCTTTTCGGGACGATTTTGGGATTCACCAACCGTCCCAATAAAACATATATAATTAATATTATATTATAATATATTGTCTATATTCATGTCTTGCCCGAAAAGGTCTCAAATGGCCCTAAGAGAAAGCCCTTTTTGTCGTAAGTCCGTTGGAGAATGAGACCATTAATACTAACACGTGGACTGACCTCCTCAATAGGCTCCTCTGTCACCATCTCCTCATCCATGGGCTCTTCCATGATGGCCTCATCCATGATAGGCTCTTCCACGATGGCCTCATCCATGATGGGCTCTTCCACGATGGACTCTTCCACAATGGGCTCTTCTACGTAGGCCTCTTCCTCCGTCGTCTGGACACCACACACACACACACACACACACACACACACACACACACACACACAAACACACACACACACAAACACACACACGTCAAGACTTTAACACACTCACACGTGAACACCCCCGCCCCCACCCACTTGGAGACCCCCACAGGAAAGCACACAGGAAAGAACACACACAGACATATGGAGCAGAACACACGAGAGGCCACACACACACACACACACACACACACACACACACACACACACACACACACACACACACACACACACACACACACACACACACACACACACACACACACACACACACACACACACACACACACACACACACACACACACACACACACACACACACACACACACACACACACACACACACACACACACACACACACACGCAAGCCAGACAGTCCTATCTATTGCCCTTTTATTATGGTTAAGATCACTGATACCACAGAGGCAGATGAGTACACACACACACATGCGCGCATGCACACACAAACACATGCATGCACTCACACACACGCACACACACATGCACACACACAGTATAGAGCGACTTACAGGAGCAGCCATGGCGTGGCCAGCCAGGCAGAGCATGAATACAATCCACACCCTCATCTTCAGTCTGCAGAGGAACAGAGGAAACACACGTTAGTCCCAAGCAGCACACCGACACAATAGACATTCTCCGTCTTGCATCGTAGAAACTAGAATTGATAGAAAGGCTATTCCCGTTCAAATCTTACATTCTTGGAAGGCAATGTGGCTGCTACGCTCATAGAATCATAGAATGTTTTATCATTTATCATTTCATCATGAACATTCCCGTTGCTGTGATGTTGAATGTTTCAACGGTTTTGAGTCCAGCAACACCCTAGACGCTAGGAATGTCCCTTTCTATCCTTCTGTCCCATTGTAGGACAAGGAAGGCCCAAGATAAAGCACTTGACATAATATATCAATATAATTGAGGCCTTTCGCAGAATGTTTGGAATGTTTCCCCCCATGTCGGAAGAGACTACGGTTGCTATGTGCAAAAGAACGGTTGCTAACTTGCTATGTGTTGATATATGAGAAATATATCCACAAAGATGTAATACATATATCTGTGTGTATTACTGGATCTTATAAACAGGTTACAGTGGAAGAGTAATATTGTGCTTTTCGAAGGTTTCACGCTGCGGAGAAATTTTTTCTTTTACTTTTTAATGGTTACAGGCAGCCATGTTGGAAGAAAGAGAGCTACACAAACATTCCATGCAAGGCAACGTCTTCACTGTAATGTGATCACAGGAATTGGAGCAGTGATGCTTTTCATTACTTTGTTACAGGAAAAACATAATAACAGTGAAATATCCCTAGAGTTGATATCAACAGTGTGTTGATAGCATTTTCTTTTTAATTTAATTAGTATTTTGCACCTATCACCCCAATTTAGTTGTTAAGCCAATCCCCTTCCTGGTCATTGTGCTGCCATACTGTCAGTCTGGGGAGGGTGTAGACTACCACATGCCTCCTCTGTCAGTCTGGGGAGGGTGTAGAACTACCACATGCCTCCTCTGTCAGTCTGGGGAGGGTGTAGACTACCATATGCCTCCTCTGTCAGTCTGGGGAGGGTGTAGACTACCATATGCCTCTTCTGTCAGTCTGGGGAGGGTGTAGACTACCACATGCCTCCTCTGTCAGTCTGGGGAGGGTGTAGACTACCACATGCCTCCTCTGTCAGTCTGGGGAGGGTGTAGACTACCACATGCCTCCTCTGTCAGTCTGGGGAGGGTGTAGACTACCATATGCCTCCTCTGTCAGTCTGGGGAGGGTGTAGACTACCACATGCCTCCTCTGTCAGTCTGGGGAGGGTGTAGACTACCACATGCCTCCTCTGTCAGTCTGGGGAGGGTGTAGACTACCACACATGCCTCCTCTGTCAGTCTGGGGAGGGTGTAGACTACCACATGCCTTCTCCGATAGTCACCGCTCCGCTTCTTTCCACCTGACAACTAGAGTTCAGAGGTTCACCCTATCTCCTCCAGATCCCCTCCCTGCTCAACTGACCGACCAGGATACCCTCTTCCCACCCGTGAACACTGCCAATTGAGTTTGTGGGGATGACTGACCAAGCCGGTGGTACCGTGCTTAGACCTCTACACAACCCAGCCGCTCCAGTGCTTAGACCTCTACACTAACCAGCCGCTCCAGTGCTTAGACCTCTACACTACCCAGCCGCTCCAGTACTTAGACCTCTACACTACCCAGCCGCTCCAGTACTTAGACCTCTACACTACCCAGCCGCTCCTAGTGGTTAGACCTCTACACTAACCAGCCGCTCCAGTGCTTAGACCTCTACACTAACCAGCCGCTCCAGTGCTTAGACCTCTACACTACCCAGCCTCTCCAGTGCTTAGACCTCTACACTACCCAGCCGCTCCAGTGCTTAGACCTCTACACTAACCAGCTGCTCCAGTGGTTACTTAGACCTCTACACTAACCAGCTGCTCCAGTGGTTACTTAGACCTCTACACTACCCAGCCGCTCCAGTGCTTAGACCTCTACACTACCCAGCCTCTCCAGTGCTTAGACCTCTACACTACCCAGCCGCTCCAGTGCTTAGACCTCTACACTACCCAGTCACTCCAGTGCTTAGACCTCTACACTACCCAGCCTCTCCAGTGCTTAGACCTCTACACTACCCAGCCACTCCAGTGCTTAGACCTCTACACTACCCAGCCTCTCCAGTGCTTAGACCTCTACACTACCCAGCCGCTCCAGTGCTTAGACCTCTACACTACCCAGCCGCTCCAGTGCTTAGACCTCTACACTACCCAGCCGCTCCAGTGCTTAGACCTCTACACTACCCAGCCACTCCAGTGTTTAGACCTCTACACTAACCAGCTGCTCCAGTGGTTACTTAGACCTCTACACTACCCAGCTGCTCCAGTGCTTAGACCTCTACACTACCCAGCCGCTCCAGTGGTTACTTAGACCTCTACATTACCCAGCCGCTCCAGTGCTTAGACCTCTACACTACCCAGCCGCTCCAGTGGTTACTTAGACCTCTACACTACCCAGCCGCTCCAGTGGTTACTTAGACCTCTACACTACCCAGCCACTCCAGTGCTTAGACCTCTACACTACCCAGCCGCTCCAGTGCTTAGACCTCTACACTACCCAGCCGCTCCAGTGCTTAGACCTCTACACTACCCAGATGCTCCAGTGCTTAGACCTCTACACTACCCAGCCGCTCCAGTGCTTAGACCTCTACACTACCCAGCCGCTCCAGTGGTTACTTAGACCTCTACACTACCCAGCCGCTCCAGTGGTTACTTAGACCTCTACACTACCCAGCCGCTCCAGTGGTTAGACCTCTACACTACCCAGCCACTCCAGTGCTTAGACCTCTACACTAACCAGCCACACCCTTGATGGTTGGAGCTTGAAAATGAATTTACTCGATCGAAACCAGCAAGCATTGTCTACAGTACTCTATGGGCAATGAACCCAATAATAAGCTCTTCTAAACAGCGCAGAAAAAGAGAGCCAGAGAGTTTTGACACTAGACTTTGGCTAGACGGTCATGGAGACATCAGACGCGGCGTGCAGAATTTTTTTCCAAGACTCACAATGGAGAATGGACGGCTTCCAGTTCTCCGAACAAAACCCTCGTTGTCTGGCTCGTTTACAGTGGGGACACGTCGAGATTCGTTCCGGTCGCCTGTGGTTTTTTGGTCGAAAAACCAACCCAGCTGAACAGCCTGTCATTTCACTCACTACTAGAATATGCTTTTGTCACTCTGAACGCACACCATAGTCACTATAATATGCTTTTGTCACTCTGAACGCACACCATAGTTCTCACAATACCATAAAAAGACATGCATGTTGTGTGGTACATATACTCCTGCCAAAAAGAAATGTACTTGGTCCAGAAAGAGATTAAAATTCGACTTCTACTTCTCTTGCACAGCACATGTTGTTGCTAAGCTAGGTTTACTTAGAAACTACAGTAAAAGATTTATTACTATCATATACGTCTACTGCATGGAAAGGAACACCCGTTTCACTCTCTAAAAGTTACTTTGCTACAGTCTCTGAGTGATACATCAAAGGCCTCCCGGGCAGCGTGCTAGCAGCCCATTACACCTAATGAGGTTTTGCTCCAAGACTGTACTGTGCAGCTTTTTACCTCCACTCTGCTGTAGGAACATGCTGCCTCTAATCAGCTACCGTTGTGCAGGCGCCCAGCAGCGTAACAAAACAGCAGGGTGGTTTTCCAGGGCCAGGGGCCTCGAGGTACTGTAATGTATTCTGCCATTAGGCCTGTTTCACAAATCAACAACAATCACACTTCCTGCCATGGCACAGAATTCACTGTCTTGAGAAGTCCCATTAATAATGTATGAGTGAATGAATGAATACTTAAATAAATGCATCCAAACACGTACATCCAAACTAAGTACGGTTAACCATGTGATTTTGAATCAAATTGATTAGATCAATTATTCAGATTTTTTATTGCTGATTGTTGTTAACACTTTGAGTGCCAGGGACGCGATCTGTCATTAGTTCATGCCGCCAGTTGAGTGCCACCAACGACATATAGCGTTTGTTCGTCGTATTTTTTTTTATTAGCGATTTGAATTCATATTTCATCAATCGAGCCTCACTCTAGTGTTGCAGACTCTCTCTGAGCTCAATTGGGAAAATACCGCCCCCTATCGTCTCTCCCTGTGTAACTGCACCCCATTGGTTTAGACTGATGGGGGGGGGGGGGGGGGGGGGGGGGGGGGGGGGGGGCGGTCCAGCCTCCTCATGTTACTTTTCCGGCGAGGCATCTGAAGAGACCCAAGTTGATCGCCGACCCTCAGAACAGCATGGATTATGTATTTCCAGTACCCAACGCTGAATCAATAAACGCGATCGATATTTGGAATGGCGATCAGGAATTGGATAACATCTGATCTGAGGTAAGCAATTTATTTTACCAGTCTTGGGGTAATCGGATCTATTTTGACCTATATATATCAACGTGTGCCCTATGGGTGTGTCTGTGTGTGCAGTGCACGCTGATCAGGAAATGAGAGAATATATTTTTCAGCCCGCTTCTATAGCGTGCATAAGTACACATATACTATAGATAATCTAGCGTTTATTTGAAAATGATTCATAAATAGGCCGAAAAATTACCAAGTTTTTTGTGTATGCCAGAATATTCCAGTAAAGGGTGATTATCACGGAATCTATATATTTCCTGAAAAACGAAGGCTTTTCAAAATGCTATAAAACGGAAATTAACCGATTAAAAAACAATCCGTCTCGACAATGTTGACTGCAAACAAGTCATTGATAAACGACGGGCAGATTAGACACATAGCCATAATTTCAGACAGAGATTATGTGTTTAGAGCGCTATCATTGAAGTGGCTTGTGGCATCCAACGATAAATAGTGCACGCCACGCTGGCAATCAAAGTGTTAATGATTATTATGTTTTTGTTTTTTTTTGGTTGATAACGAAGATCACAGATACATTTGAGATAATGCACTGGGTTAGGGCCTTTACAAGCTTGTAGCTTCAGTTCAGCCCTAACCTTTTTCGGCCAACTTGTAATTTGATTTGATTTGTGTGTTTTTTTGTACATGCTAAATGGCTCGAAATAAACATAATTCATTAATTCATTTATTCATTCATTCAAGTATGCAAGGTATTAAACAGTTTATTTTTTACTTTTGTCAAAGTAAAATTAAACAAGAATAATCAAGCTTACAAAGAGTAGCCTGTAGCTTATTATGTTGCCATACAGTGTTCGTTGATCCAAATCTTTGGTATGAATCCATCAAAACAAACAAACCCAAAGGCAACTCAACATCTTCATGAACCTCATCTGTTCTCCCGCTTTAAGCCTCTAAGTCTGTGGCGGCTATAGACTGACAGCATGTGAGTAAAACGGCAAAAGTAAAGTTGGGATTTCCTACAGAGAGAGGACTGACCTAGATTAGAGAGTATCTCTACTCCTCTATCACAGACTGATAACTCTCTCCCCCTCTGCCCACTTCACTGTGGTCATTGTTGGGTTGAATCAATGATATGATATCCGTTATTCTCTCCCCCCATCTCTCCCCTCATCCCGTCTCATCTCAAAAACAAAATAAGGGCCCTTTTGTTTCACAGCATTGGACCCCCCCCCCCACATTGTGCTCTCTCTCCCTCCCTCCCTCTCTGTCTCTCTCTCTTGCTCTCTCTCTCTCTCCTCCCACCCTCCCTCCCTCCCTCTTGCTCTCTCTCTCTCTCCCTCCCTCTCTGTCTCTCTCTCTTGCTCTCTCTCTCCCTCTCTCTCCCTCCCTATCTCTCTCTCTCCCTTCCTCTCTGGCTCTCCCTCCCTCTCTCTCTCCCTCCATATCTCTCTCCATCTCCCTCCCTCCCTCTCTCTCTCTCCCCTCTCTCTCTCTCTCTCTCCCTTCTCTCTCTCTCCCTCCCTCTCCCTCTCTCCCCCCCCCCTCTCTCTCTCTCTCTCTCTCTCTCTCTCTCTCTCTCTCTCTCTCTCTCTCTCTCTCTCCCTATCAAGACAGACTCTACCCTGACGTGTAGAAGCAGTGCTTATCCCTCAGAGATCAAAGGAGCAGTAAAGTATAAAGGGGTTTATAACATGATCCTATCTGTGCGTGTCTGCTGAATCCCAGACTGAACAAGATCAAAGCTTTTGCTATCATTATCATCTCCCCTCATTTCTGTGATTTTCTTTTTATTTAGCTGGTTATTTTTTTTGTATCCACTTTTTCTCCTTTCTCCTTTTTCTGTGTTTTTCTCCCATCCCAATTTAGTCATGCCAATTCCCCCCTCCCGTTCCTGGCCGTTGCTCGCATGTGCCCCCCACTGGTCGGTCTAGGGAGGGTTGATAGATACTAGCACATGTCCCCTCCGATACATGCAGAGTCAGCCAGCCACTTCTTTTCACCTGCCAGCGCGGACTCTCATTGGTGAGGTGTAACGTGTGGGAGGCTCACACTACCCTCACCAGCTCCCTTCCCCGCGACCGACCTGTAGGAGTCGCTGTTTACAACGACCAGATTACCACCCACCGGCTTCCCTCCCGCTGACTCTGCCAATTGAGCCAGTATGACGGCCGGCCAAGCCGGAGGCAACGCTGACAGCCGGATTCGATACCAGTGTCTCTCGCGTTGGTGACGAGCGCTTAGTCCGCTGTGCCACCCAACCGCCTTTATTTAGCTGGTTATTGCAACTCAAATGAAAACTCAAACAATAGACGATTTCGGGTGGAATTGCGTTGCTAGGGAACAGCTTGGACCCAAGTCGATTTCCTGTCAGCCGTAACAAACACTGCAACAGGAAGTCAACTTGTCAAGTCAAGTTGAAATGGTCTTTAGGTTTAAGGTTTAATTCTTTTTTTTTACTTTTTTTCTTGTGTAGTTTACTATTGTGTTTTATCTACTGTATTATTTTATTTCTCTTTTGTTGTGAAAGACGTTGTAACTTTAAGAAAGCTGCTAAATAAATTATATAATAAAGTTTATATAATTAATAATATAATAACTTATAAATTAAGTTTGTTTTTAGTTACAGGATTTCAATGCAATTAGTTTATGCAAACGCAGGATTTGTAATTAAAGGTATCCAATATAACTTTGCCCACTAGTTGATTAAAGTGATTAAAGTGCACTTCTTGTAATTGATTGGTCTCCCTTAAAATCTAACAAGCCAGCTGCCTGTCAATCAAAGGTTGGACTCATTACAGCTTCGCCAAACCGAAAGTGGAACTTAACACGGATGGGATGTAATTAAACATTGTGAAAGCGAAGAAAATGCTGGGAATTTGACTTTGCAAAGGTGATATGAGAGGTAGGAAAATGTATTCAGCTCATGGAACAACAATAGAAAGCTGTCTATTTGGGTGTAAATGTGAGTAAACAAAAGCGAGGTGGACACAGAAAAGAACACCTTTAGAAATGCTCTGTTTGTTGGTCCTGCTATACAAGGCAACTCTTCAGCCTGTGACAGTGTGACAACACAGCTGAGCTGAAGTGACAGTTTGCACAGTAGACACAGTAGACACAGTACACAGTGTTGGCAGAAGATGGATGAGGATAAGAAGCTTAAGCAACAAAGCTGTGAATAGTTTGAATGCCTTCAGCTTAGACGAGGAGAGAGGTAAGATGGGGTTTATACCAAAACGGCAGGTGACTGAGGGAACCTGTGCCTGGACATATATCTGAATGTTGTTTAAGTGAACTCTCAATTTCTCTGTCGATCTTTTCGTGATATTAAAGTTTAAAGTTTTATTTCAACGAATTGCAGAATATTCAAGTAACTAAGTATTTTTACTCACATTTTTACAGATGTGTTTTAACTTGGACTCGATACTTTTACTCCACTACATTTCAAAGTTACCTATATTTACACACCTGCTGCGACCTGTAACTACTGGGTTACTTTGAATCGTTTTTTTTTTTGCATATAATTTATTCGAGCTAGCCAACGTATACAGGAAGCCATCAGGGTGACGACAGCCGGACCACCAACGCTTTTAACTGAACCTATATATAGCTTCATGGATCATAAGACGGAATGCTCCCTCATACATACAGCATGACGTTTAACAACGTTTAATATGTATTAAAATTAGTGCTGTCAGGTGATTACAAAAATGTATCTAATTAATTACAGGATTTGTAATTAATTAATCTAATTAATCGCATTTGTATCACATAACCATTTTATGCCTTATATTCTATATTCTATAATCATATTTCAAATTGCATGTGTCCGGATGGCAGAATTCAGTACTGTATCTACAAAACCTTCTGTTTAATCATCTTCCATTTATTCATTTGCTTAGATTTTTCAGGTCTGGTCAATTTGAGCATGGTGTTATTCACAGTCAAAGATAAAACAAATGTAATTGATATTCTCATTTGGTTCATTACAATTTACTCAAGCCTAGTAACAGACACAGTATTTCTGACACTGGGAATACATTCCCTGAGATCCATAGATGTCCCTAGAATCCGATACCAAGAACATGCAAATGGACCATTTAAAAAAATAAATAAACTGTAAATGTTTATTCTACGTTCTTATGGAATGAATGAGATAAATAATATTTATTTTTTTGAGTTAATTTTCATAACGCGATAATTTGCTGTATAATTAATTAATCTAATTAATGCGATAAACTGACAGCCCTAATTAAAATACTTTAAATACTTCAGTAATAAGGATTTCAGTACTTTCCCAACCCGTCGACAAGACGCCGGGCGGAGGAGGAGGAGGAGGAGGAGGAGGGGGGGGGGGGGGGGGGGGGGGGTGGTTTAAACCAATAATTTACAATGACAGA
>NC_140180.1:92049595-92099595 GCF_963971535.1 Notolepis coatsorum
CACAGAGAATGCAAAATACTAAATGTTTATTGTTTATTGTTATTTGCACTTACAAACATACATTCTGGAATAAAAGGAGTAAAAGAGAACAGTTAAAATGTGCAGGAAAGGTCAAAAAGCCCAAGGGCTTATAAGCGACCTCCCCTCTTATTAAACCTATATAGGATAACTATACAGAAAATCCCCCCCCCCCCCCTCCCACATTATGCACAAACACACATGCGCATATCCCTCTCTCATACACACAGATACATACAATACAGCATTATACAACCATTATAATGGTGAAAAAAAAGACTACTCACAAATACACATGGATACTACAGACTAAAAGCTTGCTTTTAAATTGTATTTAAAGTGGAACATGTTTCTGTTAGATTTTGTATATCATTCCACATTCACTGCACCTTGATAAACAAATGAGAATTGGCAACAGAGGTCCTACAGAAAGGAATGCGTAAAGTCATTATTTCTTCTTGTGAGATATGCATGATAATGAGAATTAAACTCAAAATAACTTTGAAAGAAGTTAGGTAAAGATGAAGGAAGACCAATTACTTTATACATAAGAACCCCTGTTTGGTACTTGTTGACCTCATACATTGTGAGAAGTTGCAGTTGTTTAAAATTTAAATAATGGTTTGGTTGGGGCTAAATAAGAAGAGTTGGTTGCAATTCTTACAAAGGATTTCTGAGTGGCGGTTAGGTGGCCGAGCGGAGATTGCGTTCGTCACCAGCCCCGGAGCTGTGAGCTGGATTCGCCTGTTCGAATCCAGCTCACAGCTCCGGGGTTGTCACCAGCTTGGCTGGCCGTCTGCACTAATACAATTGGCTGTATTAGAGGGTGGGAGAAGCTGGCGGGGTGGGTCCGGGTCGTTGTAAACAGCGACTCCTACAGTTCGGTCGGGGCGCCTGCTAAGCGCGGATAGGACTCGAGGGGGATAGTGTGGTCCTCCCACACGCTACGCCCTCTCGATGAGAATCCGCGCTGCCAGGTGAAAAGAAGCGGTGATTGGCTGGACGTGTGTCGGAGGAAGCACGTGGTAGCCTCCACTCTCCCAGATGATCTGACTGTGGGGGGTAAGTGCGCAGCGACCAGGAAGGGACTGGGAATTGGCATACGACTAACATTGGGATGGGAGAAAATCGGAGGAAAATGGAGGGGAAAAAAAAAAAAAAAAAAAAAAAAAAGGATTTCTGAGCTCTATGGATTGCTTGTAAGTAAGAAGGGTAAGTGTTCGCCCAAATTATATTGCAGTAAGAGATGTGAGGATAAACTTAACTGTAACACAAAGTTAGTAAGTGCAAAATACTAAAGACATTTACTTCCAAAAATGCTATTAAAGTCCATAGAAAGAAAGAACACCTGAAAGTCAAGTCAACAGACAGAGCAGTGCTATTTTGGTAACAACTTTACTTCAGGGGTACAGTAATAATGATTAGGTACATCGGAACTAATGAGGAACTAGGTGATTAGGTACCTCGGAACTAATGAGGAACTAGGTGTTAATAGTGATTAGGTACCTCGGAACTAATGAGGAACTGTGTGTTAATAAGGATGAAGTACCTAGGAACTAATGAGGAACTGTGTGTTAATAAGGATGAAGTACCTATGAACTAACGAGGAGCTATGTGTTAATGAATCACCCCCCCCCCCCCATAACATTTTCTTCACTCTCTGCCCTTCTGGCACACCTGCTCAGCGTTTAACCTCTGAGAGCCACACCTCAGATCTCAGCACAGAGTTTAACCCCCTGAGAGCCACAGCCTCTCAGCACAGTGTTTAACCCTCTGAGACCCTCAGCCTCTCAGCACAGTGTTTAACGATATATTAGTATTAGTATTGGCTGAGCGTCCCGCTCTGAGCCTTACGAGATACCTCCCATCTCCTGGGATACCTAATGTATCTCCCACGAACAAAATACATGCACCCCACCTGTATGGGGCCCCGCCCCTTATGGTGGCACAGCCCATATAACCATGACTCTGGTCATGAAACACCCTTCCTCGCCAAAACCCGTCCCAGGAAAAGATCCCTCAAGAGGGAACCCAGGGCCGCGCAGAGCGGGACGCTCAGCCAATACTAATATAACTAGGTTATCTACATAACCTATCGTTATATAACGTATTTGCTTTCGCGTCCCGCTCTGAGCCTTACGAGATAATGGGGAAGAGCGGGCGCGAGACCCGACAGATGTACCCCCTGAGGACCCGTAAGCCCACATCAAGGGGTGCGGGGAGCCCTGTCACCCCATCCTTCCTAACGAAGGGGGCGGGCAGTCAACTACACCTGAATGCGAACAAGAGGGAACTAGAACCCCTTGAACACACCGTACAGGCGGAACCACGTGTGACTCAACACACTGTGGCCCATACCCATACACTCCTGCTACCCGACCAAAGGACGGGAAGCAGGAAAGGCCACAGACCCCAGAACCGCCTGGGAGACAGAACCCCCGGTCATGTCCATGAGGTAAAACCTTACAAAGGGGCCCGGAGAGGACCATGAAGCTGCAGCACAGATGTCCTCCACCGAAGCCCCACCCAGGAGAGCGGCAGAGGCAGCCACCCCACGAGTGGAGTGCGCCCTGACGCCCCCAGGGGGATCCTGCCCAGCCAACGTGTAGCAGAGGGTAATACCCTCGCACAACCAACGGGACAGGCGCTGCTTCGACAGTGCCTTACCAGCACGAGCCCCACCGTAACAGACAAAAAGCTGGTCGGTAACCCTGAAGTCCTGAGTACGGCTGAGGTAAATCCCCAAAGCACGGACTGGACATGACAGGTGAAGGCCCGCATCTAACTCACTAGTGTGAGGAGGAGGACGAAAAGCCTGAACCACAATATCCCGGGAGCGGAAGGAACTCCGGATATTCTTAGGCACGAAAGCAGGATTAGGTCGCAGAGTGGCACCGCAATCGGTCCGAAAAGACAGGCACTCTGGACGTACCGAGAGAGCACAGAGCTCACCCACGCGTTTAGCGGAAGTGACAGCCAGTAGGAACGCGGTCTTGAAAGATAGCTGTCCCAACGGCGCCTGCTCGAGCGGCTCAAACGGGGCCAAGGACAACCGACCGAGGACCAATTGAAGATCCCAAGTCGGAGCCAAGGAGCGTTGCACCGGCTTAACGCGTCGAGCGCCAAGCAGGAAACGCTTCACAAGAGGGTGGCTGAACAAAACAGTCCCCTCAAAACCCTCATGATAGGAGGATATAGCTGCCGCATATACCCTCACTGTCGAAGCCGACAGCCTACCAAGAAGAGACTGGAGATAACCCAGAACAGCATCCAGGGGGCAGGAGACTGGGTCCCAGCCCCCCCCCGTACACCACTCTTGGAACGCACGCCACCTGCCCGCGTAAACCGCGACAGTGGAGGGAGCATGCGCACACCGGATGGTATCAACCACCGCGGGATCCATCCTCTCCAGACTCACCCTCCCACCAGCCACACCACCAGGCGTTGACCCAACACCGGAGGCTGGAAAAGCACTCCGTTGTGCTGCGAGAGGGCCGTCGCTGACCACGGAATGACCCAAGGAGGAGCAACCAGAAGCTGGATTAAGACCGGGAACCACACTGACGTGCCCCGGTCCGGCGCGACCAGGATCACCGTCCTGCGCTCCCTCCGTATCCGCTCCAACAGCTGACTCAACAGCTGTACAGGAGGGAAGGCGTACAGAAGACCGGGCGGCCACGGAAAGGTCGAGAAGGCATCCACCCCCAAGGGGGGATGATCCGCTCGACTGAGCGAGAACCACAAGGGGCACTTGTGAGAATGTCGGCACGCAAACAGATCTACCGAGGCCTCCCCGAACCGATCCCAGATCTGTCTGACTATGTCGGGGCGGAGTTCCCACTCGTCGCGACGAGGACCGCCCGAGACATTATATCCGCCGCCACATTTTCCGTACCAGGAACGTGGAGCGCCCGCAGACTGCACAGCCTGCGGGATGCCCATAGCAACAGTTCGCGCGCCACCCGGAGCAGGCGGGCGGAACGAGTCCCACCCTGCCTGTTGATATACGCCGCCGCCGTCACATTGTCCGTCCTGACCAAAACGTGTTTGCCTACCACCAGGTGGCCGAGCCGTTTGAGGACCAGGAGGACCGCCTTCAACTCCAACACATTGATATGCAGGACAGCTGGGTCGGCATGACCCGTCCAGCTGCCCCCCACTGTATGGGTCCGAAACGCCCCTCCCCAACCTGTGAGAGAGGCGTCGGTGAAAACCGTGACGTGGGAGCCACTGCTGCCCATGGGGACCCCAGCGGAGAGGATACCCAGCCTCCCCCAGTGGGCGAGATCCCCCCATATCGACAAAGGAACCGTCAACCGTCTCCCTTTGCCCCACACCGGATCTATTCTCAAAGAGAGAAACCACCTCTGTATCCGACTCATAAAGAGGAGGCCAAGAGGAACCACCGTGTGGGCCGCCGACATAAGGCCCAGCAGACGCATCACCTGCAGCGCCGTAACCGTCCCTCCCAGACGGAAACCCCAGAGCGCGTGACGGAGATCCCCCCGACGCTGCTCCGAGAGGGTCGCAAGCATGGGCTTCGACCTCAATGTCAAGCCCAAGTACTCCACCTGTTGACTGGGAAGAGGGGTACTCTTCTTCCAATTCACAGCAAAACCCAGGCTGGTGAGGAATTCCACCACCAGTCGAGTATGAGACCTGGCAACCTCCTCTGAACGGCTGAGGAGCAGAATGTCGTCGAGATAGAACAGGACTCGTATCCCCCGACGACGTAAAGGCCCCAGAGCAGCCGCCACGCACTTGGTGAATGTGCAGGGAGCCAGAGAATAACCGAACGGCATTCTCTGGTACTCGTACGCTACGCCCTGAAACAGGAACCGTAGGAACTTCCTGTGAGGAGGGAAAATGGGTATGTGAAAATACGCATCCTTCAGGTCTATGGAGGTGAACCAGTCCCCCCTCCTGACAGCAAGCAGAAGGAGTCGGACGGTCAACATCCTGAACGGTCTCACTACAATCAACCGATTGAACATGGACAGATTCAGTATAGGTCTGACCCCCCCCAGTTTTCTTGGGCACCAGAAAATAACGGGAGTAGACGCCTGACATTGCATCCTCTCTCGGGACCACAACGACGGCCTGCTTCGCCAACAGAGATTGGATCTCGTCGGCCAGGGCTGTCACTGCGCCCGACCCTAACAATAGGGTCGGCACCAAACCTGAGAACGGAGGATGGGGCAGCGCAAACTGCAAAACCAGCCCCGCCTCTAACGTTCTCCTCATCCACCGATTCAAAGGGCATTCCTGTCGCCATATGTGAATATAATCCCACAGCGCCCCCGCCGTCAACTGACGCTGGGCCGCAAGGAACAGCAGATAATTGGCCCGGTCCCCCCCGTCGTGCAAAGCAGCCAAGGGGGGACCCCGACAGAAAGGGCCGGTTTGATACGGGAGGATAACTATACAGAAAATCCCCCCCCCACATTATGTACAAATACACATGCGCATATCCCTCTCACATACACACAGATACATACAATACAGCATTATACAACAATTATAATGGTGAAAAAAAAGACTACGCACAAATACACATGGATACTACAGACTACAGGATCTGTAGTTCTTTTTTAAGCTTGCTTTTAAATGTATTTAAAGTGGAACATGTTTCTGTTAGGTTTTGTATATCATTCCACATCACTGCACCTTGATAAACAAATGAGAATTTGGCAGCAGAGGTCCTACAGAAAGGAATGCGTAAGTCTTTATTACTTCTTGTGAGATATGCATGATAATGAGAATTAAACTCAAAATAACTTTGAAAGAAGTTAGGTAAAGATGAAGGAAGACCATCATAAGAACCCCTGTTTGGTACTTGTTGACCTCATACATTGTGAGAAGTTGCAGTTGTTTAAATAATGGTTTGGTTGGGGCTAAATAAGAAGAGTTGGTTGCAATTCTTACAAAGGATTTCTGAGATCTATGGATTGCTTGTAAGTAAGAAGGGTAAGTGTTCGCCCAAATTATATTGCAGTAAGAGATGTGAGGATAAATTAAACTGTAACACAAAGTTAGTAAGTGCGAAATACTAAAGACATTTAGTTCCAAAAACGCTATTAAAGTCCATAGAAAGAAAGAACACCTGAAAGTCGAGTCAACAGAGAGAGCAGTGCTATTTTGGTAACAACTTTACTTCAGGGGTACAGTAATAATGATTAGATACATAGGAACTAATGAGGAACTATGTGTTAATAGTGATTAGGTACCTCGGAACTAATGAGGAACTATGTGTTAATAGTGATTAGGTACATAGGAACTAATGAGGAACTATGTGTTAATAGTGATTATGAGGAACTATGTGTTAATAGTGATTAGGTACCTCGGAACTAATGAGGAACTGTGTGTTAATAGTGATTAGGTACCTCGGAACTAATGAGGAACTGTGTGTTAATAGTGATTAGGTACCTCGGAACTAATGAGGAACTGTGTGTTAATAAGGATGAAGTACCTCGGAACTAATGAGGAACTGTGTGTTAATAAGGATGAAGTACCTAGGAACTAATGAGGAACTGTGTGTTAATAAGGATGAAGTACCTCGGAACTAATGAGGAACTGTGTGTTAATAAGGATGAAGTACCTAGGAACTAATGAGGAGCTATGTGTTAATGAATCACCCCCCCCCCCCCCCCCCCCCCCCCATAACATTTTCTTCACTCTCTGCCCTTCTGGCACACCTGCTTGTGAAAAGCACACCTCAGCGTTTAACCCTCTGAGACCCACAGCCTCTCAGCACAGAGTTTAACCCTCTGAGACCCACAGCCTCTCAGCACAGAGTTTAACCCTCTGAGAGCCACACCTCAGCCTCTCAACACAGAGTTTAACCCTCTGAGAGCCACACCTCAGCCTCTCAACACAGAGTTTAACCCTCTGAGAGCCACAGCCTCTCAGCACAGAGTTTAACCCTCTGAGACCCACAGCCTCTCAGCACAGTGTTTACAAGTGAGGGAGAGGAGAAGGAGGAAGAGGAGGAGGAAAGGAGGAGGAGGAGCAAACTGAGGACTGAAAATAGTTAAATCCAGCAGCAAACATCAAAGGTTTTCAGCCACCATTTCCTCAATAAAGTCACGCTGACTGTTAAAATGATTACCACTGTGAGCCGAGGAACAGGGAGGCTTTTAGCCTGATAGTTGTTTTGCTTTGAGCTAAACTAACCTTCTCCTCCTCCTGCTTCGCCTCCTCTTCCTGCACCTCCTCCTCCTCCTCCTGCTCCGCCTCCTCTTCCTGCACCTCCTCCTCCTCCTCCTGCTCCGCCTCCTCTTCCTGCACCTCCTCCTCCTCCTCCTCCTGCTCCTGCTCACAACAGCAACAGCAGAACAAACATTATAAACACTGACCCAAAATCTGATCTCGGAAAAGATCAGTCTTTTCCGAGGCTGGTGCTATTTCCAAAACACCCCAGGAGTAAATGACAGGTCTATGCATCACTCCTCATTGGTAGGCAGGCTAAAACCAAATCAAATCTGGAACACAAATTCAGAAATGAAGCCATATATGGTCCATATGAAGGCCATACTGTATAACTACGTATCTTATAGCCTTAAAGGGTAAGTCCAGAATCTTCGGACCCCCTACTTCATCGGTAGAGCTCCAGCTGCAGCTAGTTAGCCACAAAGCTAATGTAAAGTCAATGGGGCCACACCCCACGCTGTGCCCTGAACACTAAGACCTACTCCACAGTGCACCCAAAGGAGGTTTCAGCAGGTACAGAGCTGTGTAGAGAATTCAGAGCTGCCTGTGGGTATCCAGGTAAAACCAGCACTACTGAAGACCAGAGATAGTATGGTGAGTAGGAAATGATCTGATGAGTAGGAAATTATCTGGTAAGTAGGAAATTATCTGGTGAGTTGGAAATGGGGCTCCAAAATTCTGAACTTACCGTTTAATTGTATGTGTGAGGATTTGCAGGCACCCAACTAGAGTTTTGTAGCAAACATTTGATATCTAGTATCAAGTGAAGAAGTGTTATACCTCTTCTAACAATATGATTGCTGGCATGAAGGAAACACTCAATGTGGAATATAACTGAAACTATACACTATCTTATATTAGCAATATGTATACTGTATAGTACTAGGGCTGTAAATGGATAAAACCTTTTTAACGCATTAATCGCATGATTTTAGCCACACGTTTCCCTCTCTGTCTCCTCACACAGAAATCCGTCTCTTCCCTTCGAGACAAAATATCCACGAGGTCTGTTCGGGAGAAGCCTATCATTTAGCAGTTCCTCAAAACACTCTCTTGTCACCGCCGACCACACACACAGCTGTATAGGTGACTGAGTCCTGATTGGTAGTTTCAGCCTATAATTACCCTCACACAGACACACACACACACACACACACACGCACGCACACACGCACACACACACACACACACACACACACACACACACACACACACACACACACACACACACACACACACACACACACACACACACACACACACACACACACACACACACACACACACACACACACACACACACACAGCAGATGAGCCATATAGCGAGCTCATTGCTTCACCACACTGTGCTTGGTCTGTAAGGGACATATTGTATAGGCTACTGTGACCAACCTCTCTCTTCTCAAGCTGCACAGGGAGCTGTATAATTAGTGGGAAAGAACACACATGGCCTACTCAGTGGAAGAGTCTGTTGACAAATATCGTTGCTCAGACTAAATATGTAACAGAATCACAGAGTCACTGTTACTGCCTCAGCTGCTATTGTTGTCCAATGACAGGTAAGCCGTTAGCTTACTGTTAGCCAGTGGTGGAAGAAGTACATAGTTCCTTTACTTAAGTAGAAGTAGAAATACCGACTTAAATGAGTAGGCCTACTCTGGTAAAAGTAAAAGTCCTCCATTAAAATTCTACTTAAGTAAAAGTAGAGAAGTATTTTTTCTATTGAATGTAGAAGTATCTAAAGTAAAATAATGGTTGTGTATTCCAGTGCTTGGGAGCATTCAAACCTCGATCCATTGACCTCTAAAGGTCATGTTTAAAGTGGTATGTGGTCCAGTTATGCTGCTCTGATTACATCCTCTTGAAGTTGACAGGCTTCAAATATGAAAGCATATAATCTTCATAAATCTTTGCCATGTTTTCTATGCTAAATATCTTTCTTCAAAGTAACTAGTAACTGATGGGTTCAGATAAATGTAGTGGAGTAAAAAGTACAATATTTCCTTTGAAATGTAATGGAGTAAAAGTATAAAGTTCCCTAAAATGAAAATACTCATGTAAAGTACAAGTAGCTCGAAATTGTACAGTACTTGAGTAAAAGTACTTAGTTACTTTCCACCACTGCTGTTAGCTTAAAGCACTGGGACAGTTGTGTATTACTGTAGTACCCTTTGTTGACAAATGGCAACACAATTGTCAGATAATCTCAAAGGGGGCTGTAAAGCTGAATAACCCCCAGACCTACACTGTAAATAAATAAATACATAGTAGTTGAGACAAATTGTGACTTTTTACAGTCACCTCAACCTATATTTTCAGGGTTTTTTAGGTCAAATATATATGTAAATAAAATATAAATGGTTTCAGCCATTTGGTATACACTGAACTCAAGTCCTAATGCACAGGCACTTTGTACCATAAGGGCTAGTACCAGCCGACAGGCACTTTGAGGCAATATGCACTTTAAACTGGAACACTGAGCTCTTTTAGGCACTGTAGCATTTTTTTTATTGTTTGTGAAACACTTCTATTGTAGGGATTGCATTGCATGTATTCTTGTATGTTTTTATATTGTATGTTTTTATACTGTATGTACTGTTATGTTTGGCACCAAAACAAACCCCAATCAACCATGTGTTGAAATGGCAATAAAGTTTTCTATCTTTCTATCTATCTTCTGATTTGACGAGTCTCAAGAGAACTTAAACAAAATGTACAAACATGGAAACTAGGTTTGTGCTGTTTCAGGGACAGAAATGTAAGAAAGCATAACCACCAGGGACACAGAGACATTCCGTGGTACAGTGTAGCAGGTCAGCGGAGACTTCAGTAATGTTACAGAAAAGCCACATGCATTTTAGATGCGAACAATCACACATATTTCACACGTCACATGTGATTCCACGACGTGTATTTACAGGCACCGTGATAGCATAGTAATAACACGTGAAAGCAAAGGTTTCCACATTCGATACAGAGATAATACAGAATGTGACGTCATGGGAGGATCGACGTTATCCTACCCTAAATGTTATTCTTTGCATTGCTTTTACCCCTTTCTTATTCTCTGCATTGCTTTTATTCTGTCTATTTTATGCTCATTTTATGTCTATTTTTACTGCTGTGAAGCACTTTGGGCTGCAATTCTTGTATGAAAGGTGCTATACAAATAAAGTTTATTATTATTGTTACGAAGGATCAGATTAAACCGAATATATATATTTATTACTTGATATATATTGTATAGTATTTGTATATCGTCTGATATCCCTTGTGTTGTGAAGGATCAGATTAAACCGAATATATATATTTATTTATATATATATATTTAATTGTATTTGTATATCGTTTGATATCCCCTGTATATTCCTTGTACAATATGCACTGAATATCCCTTTAGTCTACTAAACAGCCCATAATAGTTTCATTCTACCATTGGACGAGAACCTGGCGCCAGGTTGCCATACCCCTAGGTCCAAGTTCAATCGTGCCGCCCAACATGTCGTGGCAAGCCCCGGTTCCGCGCAGGAATATGTCGGGCGAAATACGAATGGTACTATTTGTTCATAGCGCATATATATATGGCGCAAGTAAAGTAGAACTTTATTTTAGTCCAGTTCTTTACCCTCCAACAGAGTGACAGACGCGAAGCCTCCCCACGACGCACGTGTGGTGTAGTAAGGCCTACTTGGCCTCAGAATAGGCATTGAGATATCGTGTAGATTAATAGTTGAATAGTCATAGTTTGGCACTATACCGTCGAGTTGGACGTATTCTATTAAGCTAATAATAGTCTATTTATGTATGGTGCATCGTTCGGTTAGAGTTCTAAAAGTTATCAGTACCCCCATCGTTCCTGACGTTATCTGGACGCTTAACCAGGCTGGGCAGACCCCTAGTGGTGCTTGCATCCGAGGAGCTCCGGGCCAGGGCGACTGGACCTGTATATTGGATTACTCTACCCGGACGACGGCGAGCCTTCCACGGCTTGGATTATGCTTTGGGTGCTTTGATTATTCCATGGATAAAGGCCAACACTGCGGAGTGTTGGAACTACCCCCCGGAGAGGACTCCAGGTGAGACGGCGCTCTACACCAGTGAGGTCGCCTCACGTCTCTCCGTTGTTGACCGGCAGCTACCGTCCACCAGAGGGTCCAGCTGTATTCGTCTGCGGACCGAGGTTCTGTGGGCACCGTGTTCAAGACTTTGAATTCTCCCAAGAAACCGTCGGCCAGATGGGATACCGTCGGCCAGATGGGATACCGCCAGCGGCTTCTCTAACCCCCCCCTCCTACTGTCTTACAACCAGCGGGACCCCCCCCCCCTTAGTGTATCCAGCTATAATCATTTAAGTACCATCGCTATAGTTTCCTAAATATCCAGGTTGTATACTTACTCCCTGCGTAACCAGAGATTGGACATTCAATGTTGATTTACCTACGAATACTCATTTGCCATACAAGTGCATATTTCAAATCATAAGTGTAAACAAGTGAACGTTGTATATACCTTTTGCTATATTAAACCTTCGATTTGTACATTTGTGTGGATTCGTTTCATCAGGTGGGAAAGTGTTCATCATACTTATATCATGTACTGGATGGCCAGAAGTTAAAGTACAAGAGGTAGTGGTATTAAATACCATATCTAACAATACAGTCAGGGAATTGTACCCCTCAGTTACAATTGGTCCTTCGAGCCGGATGGTAACTAGTGTAATATTAATATAGTGTTATTAATATTGAAATGGCCTATGATGAACACTCCACGAAACGATCCTCCTAACCTAGAACGCCCGCGGCGCAGACGACAGACACCTCAGTACTTAGAGGCTTACACTGTCAGTCAACTACCTAGCCTTCGACAAACGGTAAACGCGGTAAAAGTAGAAAGTAAAATTATGTCTGACCTTAACGACCAGGTTTCCCCGACCACAGAGGCCCTAGTAGGTCCTAATGTAACTGTTGTGAAGGGCCAGATTAAACCGAATATATATATTTATTTATATATATATATTTAATTGTATTTGTATATTCTCTAATATTCCCTGATGTCCCTTGTATATTCCTTGTACAATATGCATTGAATATCCATTCTAGCCTACTGAACATCCCATAATAGTCTCCATTCTACTATTGGTCGAGACCTTGGTGCCAGGCTGCCATACCCCCCAGACCCAGTTCAAACGTACCGCTCAACATGTACGAACAAGTCCTAGTTCCGCGTAGGAATCTGGCTACCGCACCACTAATGGGACTATTTGTTCATAGTGCGTATATATACTGCGCTACTAAAGTAGGACTTCCTTTTCAGTCCAGTTTCTTACCCTCCAATAGAGTCACAGACGTAAAGCCTCCCCGCGACGCCACGTGTGGGAGTAAGGCCAAGTTCGCCTACCATCGGTATTGAGACATCGTGTATATTAATATTTGAATAGTCATATTTGGCACTATATCGTCGAGTTGGACGTAGTCTATTAAGCTAATAATAGTCTGTTAATATATAGTGCTTCGTACGGTGAGAATACTACCGTAGTCAGTACCCCATCGTTTCGGGCAGAGAACTGGCTGCTTATCCAGGGTAGTTGACCCCACGTGAAGCTGCACCCGAGGAGCCCCAGAGCCGACGAGCGAGTGGACCTGTATACCGGATTATTCTACCGACGACAGCCCGCCTTCCCCGGCACGGATTATGCTTTGTATACGTTGATTATTCCATGGATAAAGACCCCCGACACTGCCGTGTGTTGGAACCCCCCCCCCTGGAGAGGACGCAAGGTGAGGAGACGCTCTGCAAGACGAGGTCGCTTCACGTCTCTCCTCCGTGGACCGGAGGACGCCGGCCCACAAAGAGTCCACCTGCTTTCATCTGTGGTCCAAGGATCGCCGGCGCATTGAACGGCACTACAGTGGGTTCACCTGGGATACCCTTGGCCGGATGAGGCAGCCGGATTCTACCCCCCCCCCCTTCCTACTCCTGTCGGCTTACAAGCGACCGGATTAACCCCCCCTAGTGTATCCAGTATATAATCATTAAAGTATCATTGCTGTTATTCCTTAAACTATTCCAGGTCGTATATGTACCACCTGCGCCTTCAGAGATTGGACATTCTCTATTGATATACCGACGAATACTCTTGCCATAAAAGTGCATACTAATTCCCATTCATAAATGTGATTGATTTGATTAAGTGCTTGCTCTACACACCATCGCTGTGTAGAAATAAAGACCTATTTCTAATTCGTACATTTGTGTTGGATCCGTTTCATCTACGTGACAGTGTTCATCATAATATATTTATGCCGTGTACTGGGTGGCCGAATATTAAGTACAAAGGTAGTGGTAGTAAGTATCATATCTAGTAATACAGTCAGGGAATTGTACCCCTCAGTTAAAATTGGTCCTTCGAGCCGGAGGGTAATTAGTGTAATATTAATATAGTGTTATTAATATTGAAATGGCCTATGATGAACACTCCACGAAACGATCCTCCTAACCAACGCCCGCAGCGCGAACGACGGCTCCCTCAGTACTTAGAGGCTTACGCTGTCAGTCAACAACCTAGTCTTCTACTAACAGTAAACGCGGTAAAACTAGAAAGTAAAAGTATGTCTAACCCCAACGCCCAGACTACCCCGACCATAGAGGCCCCTACGGGTTCTAATGTAACTGACCAAGTTCACGGTGGGGACCAGTGGGAACCAGACATGACTTCACACCCCGCCAGTACTGAAGAAGTAGTCCCCGATGAGTCCCGGGAGGAATACAACGCTACCGAGAGAGAACTCGGCACGGAAGAAGACGGGGAGAGCACCGTGGAGATAGAGCTCCAAGGCTCCGCAAGGAGTACCCCGAGGGAAGGCTCCCCTATACAACCGCCTTCTCCCAGCGAGGCAGAGAGGACCCTACAGCAGGCCTTCCTCATCAGCCTGAACGCCGCTGCTGAACGCGACCGACTGCAGATCCAGCAGCGGAGCGAAGAAGAGCATATACGTCTAGAAATAAGACGCATTCAGAGGGAAGAGAATGTGGCCCGAGACCGAGCAGACAGCCAGCGAGCAGCTGCTGGTGCTCTACGGGACGCAGAGCGCGACAGACAGCAAGCGCAACTAATAGAACAGCTGATCAGACGGACAACACCCTCTCCCTCCGCCAGAGGCTCCAGGAACTCGTCTAGACACACCTCCAGGGCGGCATCCCCTAGCCGAGTAAACAACCCTGAACTTGACCAACAGACGAGGTCTATACCCCCCACAGACCACCTCCCCCCACCGGTCCAAGCGAGACCTAGCAACCGGGAAGGAGCAGCATATCCTGTGGAGAGGCTAAACCAGAGACTACAAGCACTGGATGACCTAACTGAAGACGAAGAGGAAGAGGAGGAGAACCACGCCCGACGACAGCACAGTACTCTACCGGACCAGGAGGTCCGGTACAGCCCAGGCTATACTCCCGCGGAGCTGCGCTACAGACCCCCGACTCTATACACGGGTGAGCACGACGCACGACCCGCACCGAGGAACAGCACCTGGACCAGCGGGCCATGGTACACTGCCGGTACCAGCCCATACCAAGGAGCGGGAGGAGACTCGCCTAGGAGGCCTCTCCCCCAACGCTCGCCGATGTATCCACAGTCAGCGTCATACATTGGCACGCCTATGGTACCCGACTTCACCCAAGAGAACCGGGCCCAGTATACAGAACTCCGCATGTGTCTGGAGACCATGTTGGTGGATGTATTGGATGAACGCCATAAATACGCCATCCTACTGAAGCACTTAAAGGTACCCCGCGCACATAATATAGCGCTCGCCTACGCGACTTCCACCACCCCATACACAGCAGCGCTGGTAGCATTGGACCAGAGGTATGGGCGCATATGGGATTACGTGATCCAGGAGATCCGACACATCGACCGCTTACCCCCAGCAATAGACAATCGAGCACTGGACGACCTGTCCATCAGAGTGCAGTCCCTGGTAGGGATGTTAGGAGCGCAGAGAGAGAAGGGGAGGCATGAACTTTACGACAACTCAAATGTGGAAAGGATCTTGGAGAAGCTGCCGCCCGCTCGACAGGAGCGTTTTAGGCGGCAGAGAGACCACCGAGACCCGAATGGCCCCGAACCGAACCTCCTCGATCTAGCAGACTTCCTGGCGAGAGAAGTCAGCAGCCTACGGCTAGATACATTCGGACGGAGCACCCCTGGCTCCAGAGAAGGAACCAGACGACTAAATGATGGAAGAAGATCGGTGACTGTGATGCACCAATCGGAGTCAGTACCGAGCAGCAGGAGCCACAGTACCCCCTCCAGAACGGAGAAGTGGAAGATAGTGTGCCCCTACTGTGAGAAAGAACACTGGCTAGCGCAATGTGACTCCTTCCCCAAGCTGAACGCGGAGGAAGCAAGTCAATGGATAAAGTCCAACAAGCGCTGTTTTCGCTGTGCGCGCTCACACATGGCAGCCGAATGCCGCTTAAAGAAAAGGTGCACCAAGTGCGATGGAGCCCATCTGGACATACTTCACGACAGTAACAGACGGCGCCCTTCACCCGCACCATCCAGCAGCAAAGCGAGCGTCATGTACATCGATCCCGCCAGCAGCAGTGGAGCCCGAGTACTCCTAAAAGTAGTGCGTGTGACACTAAGCTACCAGAATAAAGTCCTGGACACTTACGCCGTCCTCGATGACGGGTCAGAGAAGACCCTGCTGCTCGCCTCCGCTGCGGCCCAGCTAGGGCTGCGGGGAAGCGAAACCCAAATGACAATTCGGACAATAAGACGAGATTTGAAGACGATAAAGGGCGAGAATGTCTCATTCTCTATCGCAGCAAGCGGCCAGCCTGAGCGACGGTACCAGATTACAGACGCTTTCACCAGCCAAGAAATAGGACTGTCGCGGTACACATACCCCGTCGCCAAGCTGATGGAGAAATATGTACATCTGCGCAAGCTACCGATCCCGCTCATAGACAATGCTATGCCGACCCTGTTGATAGGCTCCGACCATGCAGACCTCATTGTCCCGATAGACCGGGTTCATACCGGACCCCGAGGCTGTCCTGCAGCAGTCGAGACCCGTTTGGGATGGACTCTCCAAGGCCCGCTCGCCAAATCTCTCAACCGAAGTACAGCCACTAGATGTCTCCACTCCCGAGTCACGGAGGGAGAAACCGCACTCCTGCAACACGTAGAGCGGCTATGGACCTTGGAACAAATGCCCTTTAAGAACGGAAAGAAAGACATTCGCTCTAAAGATGACATTTACGCCATTCACCTCCTCGAGACAGGGACCAAGAGAGTCCCGGTCAACGGCGCGTTGAGATACGCCACGCCACTCCTGCGGCGAGAAGGAATGCCTACTTTCCACGCCAAGACAGACGCCACAGAACGGTACCTGCTGAACACGGAACGGCGCTTAGCCAAGAACCCCGCCCAAGAGAGTGTATACCGCGCTGAGATTGAGAAGCTCATCACAGCGGGACACGTCACAAAGATGGACATTAAAGAGGCTGACCAGACCACTGAATCGTGGTACGTGCCTCACCACAAGGTCCATCACAACGGTAAAGACCGCATAGTATTTAACTGCAGCTACCAGATCGGATCCCAAAATCTGAATAAAGAGTTACTGCCCGGTCCCACACTCGGCCCCTCCCTACTCGGCGTTCTACTCCGCTTCCGCCAGGAAAAGGTGGCCATCAGCGGGGACATTAAAGGAATGTTCCTGCAGGTGAGATTAGTAGAGGAGGACAAGCCCCTGTTACGGTTCCTATGGAGAGAGAAGCCAGGAGATGAGCACCCAGCCATCTACCAATGGGAAGTCCTCCCCTTCGGAACGACATGCAGCCCCTGCTGTGCTACATTTGCACTACAGAAACATGTAGCAGAGGACCCAGCAGCGGACGAAGAGGTCCGACACAGCGTAAAGAACAGCTTCTACGTAGACAACTGTCTACAAAGCCTTTCAACCCAGGAAGAAGCCGAGGCTCTCCTGATTAAACTCCGCGCCTCATTGATCAAAGGCGGCTTTGATCTCAGGCAGTGGGCCAGCAGCGATCCGCAAGTACTGCGCAGCCTCTCCTCCGAGGACAAGGCAGCCAGCAGCGAGACCTGGATGGCTACAATCCCGGGAGAAGCCCAGGAGATGACCCTGGGATTGGTGTGGCGATTCAAAACAGATTCGCTTCACTACAGACACAAGCCCCTGACTACGGAGCAGGGAAGGCCGGCGGCGGCGCCGACCACCAGACGGAGTGTGTACACAACACTCGCCCGACAATATGACCCGCTAGGATGTATTCTACCGTACACCACCAGGGCAAAAATGATTGTACGAGCATTGTGGGACAAGGACCAGGGCTGGGACGACCCCATTCCCGCACACACCTTGCATCCACCTGGAGAGAGTGGGAGATGGAGCTCCACTCACTCCCAGGCGTTAATATGCGCCGAAGCTACTTCCCACCCACGGTGAGGCCAGAGACATGTAAAATGGACTTACACGTCTTCAGTGACGCCTCAGAGGTCGCATACGGATCAGTAGCCTACTTGCGGGCCCAAGAAGAGGGGGGAGAGATCTACACAGCATTTGTCCTCGCCCGCTCGAGAATAGCCCCACGCAAGCAACAATCTATCCCACGCCTAGAGCTCAGCGCAGCCCTAGCCGGAGCGCACCTAGCCACGCTCATCCAACGTGAGCTCACCATACCGGTGTCTAGAACAATCCTGTGGTCAGATTCCACGACGGTACTCGCCTGGATCAAATCGGACTCATGCAAGTACAAAGTCTTCGTGGGAGTCAGAGTCACCGAGATTCAAGACTTAACCGAAGAGTTAACCGGAGAAACAGAGTGGCGCTATGTTGATACAAAACAGAACCCAGCTGACGTCATCACCCGGGGAATGCCCCTAGATGACCTCACCCGTCGCAATGTCTACAGTGACGGCCCAGCATTCCTAAAGCTCCCGGAAGGAGAGTGGCCCACGCCTATCCCGAGGGAAGCCAGTCAGGAGGAGGCTGAGAATAAGAAGCCTGTGTTCTGTGGATTGAGCACTGTTATCTCCGCAGACCCCAACACACTCCTGATGGGGCGGCTAGATCCCGCGTTACCCCAGACAATGTACCGGCCTGAAGAAGCGAACGGCCGACGAATGTGGAGGTACAGCCAAGTATTAGCCGACAAGTTTTGGAGCAGTTTCCTACTGCACTACCTACCGTCTCTACAGACCCGCCAGAAGTGGGTAAAGGAGAGAGACAATTTGACAGAAGGAACAGTCGTCATGATTATTGATCAATCACTGCCCAGAGCTATGTGGCCGGCCGGCCGCGTAAGCAAAGTGATCACCGGTGCCGACGGCAAGGTCCGAGCAGCTGAAGTGCTTGTCCAGGGTCGCACTTACACCCGTCCCGTGGCGAGGCTCATAGAACTGCCCCGACTCCCAGACACAATCGATGATGACCATGACCCTATAACCCTATGACTTTGTGAAGTTGACTGACCCCTACAGCAAACCCTTATGTGTAAATAGACAACGCGATTAATCTGTCTCTGTTTAACTGATTAGGTCTGGGACCAATCAGGGGGTGGCTGTTGTGAAGGGCCAGATTAAACCGAATATATATATTTATTTATATATATATATTTAATTGTATTTGTATATTCTCTAATATTCCCTGATGTCCCTTGTATATTCCTTGTACAATATGCATTGAATATCCATTCTAGCCTACTGAACATCCCATAATAGTCTCCATTCTACTATTGGTCGAGACCTTGGTGCCAGGCTGCCATACCCCCCAGACCCAGTTCAAACGTACCGCTCAACATGTACGAACAAGTCCTAGTTCCGCGTAGGAATCTGGCTACCGCACCACTAATGGGACTATTTGTTCATAGTGCGTATATATACTGCGCTACTAAAGTAGGACTTCCTTTTCAGTCCAGTTTCTTACCCTCCAATAGAGTCACAGACGTAAAGCCTCCCCGCGACGCCACGTGTGGGAGTAAGGCCAAGTTCGCCTACCATCGGTATTGAGACATTGTGTATATTAATATTTGAATAGTCATATTTGGCACTATATCGTCGAGTTGGACGTAGTCTATTAAGCTAATAATAGTCTGTTAATATATAGTGCTTCGTACGGTGAGAATACTACCGTAGTCAGTACCCCATCGTTTCGGGCAGAGAACTGGCTGCTTATCCAGGGTGGTTGACCCCACGTGAAGCTGCACCCGAGGAGCCCCAGAGCCGACGAGCGAGTGGACCTGTATACCGGATTATTCTACCGACGACAGCCCGCCTTCCCCGGCACGGATTATGCTTTGTATACGTTGATTATTCCATGGATAAAGACCCCCGACACTGCCGTGTGTTGGAACCCCCCCCCTGGAGAGGACGCAAGGTGAGGAGACGCTCTGCAAGACGAGGTCGCTTCACGTCTCTCCTCCGTGGACCGGAGGACGCCGGCCCACAAAGAGTCCACCTGCTTTCATCTGTGGTCCAAGGATCGCCGGCGCATTGAACGGCACTACAGTGGGTTCACCTGGGATACCCTTGGCCGGATGAGGCAGCCGGATTCTACCCCCCCCCCCCTTCCTACTCCTGTCGGCTTACAAGCGACCGGATTAACCCCCCCTAGTGTATCCAGTATATAATCATTAAAGTATCATTGCTGTTATTCCTTAAACTATTCCAGGTCGTATATGTACCACCTGCGCCTTCAGAGATTGGACATTCTCTATTGATATACCGACGAATACTCTTGCCATAAAAGTGCATACTAATTCCCATTCATAAATGTGATTGATTTGATTAAGTGCTTGCTCTACACACCATCGCTGTGTAGAAATAAAGACCTATTTCTAATTCGTACATTTGTGTTGGATCCGTTTCATCTACGTGACAGTGTTCATCATAATATATTTATGCCGTGTACTGGGTGGCCGAATATTAAGTACAAAGGTAGTGGTAGTAAGTATCATATCTAGTAATACAGTCAGGGAATTGTACCCCTCAGTTACAGTAACTGAACAAGCTCACGGTGGGGACCAGGAGGGAGCGGACATGCCTTTACCCCCCGCCACTACCCAAGAAGTAGTCCCCGACCAGCCCCGGGAGGAAGACGACCCTACAGAGAGAGAACTCTGCACGGAAGAAGAGGAGGAGAGCGCCGAGGAAATAGAGCTCCAGGACTCCCCAACGAGTACCCCCAGGAGCGGCTCACGCAGGAGCGGCTCACCTCCACAACCGCCTTCCCCCAGCGAAGCGGAGAGGATGCTACAACAGGCGTTCCTCGTCAGCCTGACAGCCTCTACCGAACGCGATCGACTCCAAGCGCAGGCGCTTAGCGAGCGCGAACATTTTACCATTGAAAGAGACCGTCTCCAAGCACAGGCGCTTAGCGAGCGCGAACAACTCCAAGCGCAACAACGGAGCGAAGAAGAGCGCACACGCCTGGAGATGAGACGCCTCCAGACAGAAGAGAATATGGCAAGAGACCGGGCCGACGCCCAGCGCGCCGCTGCCGGTGCCCAAAGAGAAGCAGATCTCACCAAGCGCGAAGTCGAGCGCGACAAGTTACAAGCGCAGCTAATGGAGCAGCTGATCCGCAAGGCAACACCCTCCCCCTCCGCCAGGGGTTCAAGGAACTCGTCGAGACAACAGTCAAGGGCAGCGTCTCCTCAACGAGCAAGCGACCCTGAACTTGACCAACAGACCGAGTCTAGACCCCCCGCAGACCCCCTTCCCAGACCGGTCCAGGCGAGACCCAGCTACAAGGAAGGAGCGGCATACACTGCGGAGAAGCTAAATAAACGATTACAGGATCTGGAAGATCTGATAGAGGAAGAAGAGGGAGAGGAGGAGAACCAAGCCCGACGACAGCACATACTCCACCGGACCAGGAGGTCCCATACAGTCCAGGCTATACCCCCGCGGCGCTGCGCTACAGACCCCCGACTCTATTCACGGGTGAGCACGACGCACGACCAGCCCCGAGGAATAGCACCTGGACCAGCGGGCCATGGTACCCTGTCAGTACCAGCCCACAGCGAGGCGCAAGAGGGGACTCGCCCAGGAGGTCTCTCCCCCAACGCTCGCCGATGTATCAGCCATCCACGGCGTCATACATTGCCACGCCGTCATTTCCAGACTTCGCCTATGAGAGTCGAGCACAGTACACGGAGCTCCGGATGTGCTTAGAGACAATGATGGTGGATGTCGCTGATGAACGCCACAAGTATGCAATATTACTGAAGCACCTGAAAATACCGCGAGCGCACAATATAGCGCTAGCCTATGCCACCTCTTCGACACCATACACAGCGGCCCTAGCGGCGCTGGACCAGAGATATGGACGTATATGGGATTACGTAATCCAAGAGATAAGGCATATTGATCGCCTACCCCCAGCCACGGACAATCGCTCATTAGACGACCTGTCAATCAAAGTGCAGTCCCTGGTAGGGATGCTGGGAGCGCAACGGGAAAAGGGCATGCATGAGCTATACGCCAACTCTAACGTCAAGAGGATTTTGGAGAAGCTGCCACCCGCAAGACAGGAGCGCTTTAGGCGGCAGAGAGACTACCGGGATCCCAACGGCCCCGAGCCATCCCTCCTTGATCTAGCCGACTTCCTGGCGAGAGAAGTCAGCAGCTTACGACTAGATACATTCGGGCGGAGCACGCCAAGCTCCAGAGAGGGACCCAGGAGAATAAATGATGGAAGAAGATCGGTGACTGTCATGCACCAATCAGAGTCAGTACCGAGCAGTAAGAGTCACAGCACCCCCTCGAGAAAAGAGAAGTGGAAGATAGCGTGTCCCTACTGTGAGAAAGAACACTGGCTGTCACAATGTGACCTATTCACAAAGATGAATGCAGAAGAAGTGAGTCAATGGATAAAGTCCAACAGGCGCTGTTATCGATGTGCGCGGCCCCACATGGCAGCCGAATGCCGCCTAAAGAAAAGGTGCAGCCGGTGCGATGGAGCCCATCTAGATATACTACACGAAAGTAACGGAAGACGGCCTCCACCTACACCACGGAGCGGCACCAAGGCAAGTGTCATGTACATTGACCCCGCCAGCAGCAGCGGCGCCCAAGTGCTCTTAAAGGTAGTCCGTGTGACATTGAGCTACCAAGATAAAGTCATGGACACTTACGCCGTCCTTGACGACGGGTCAGAGAAGACCCTTCTGCTCGCGTCCGCTGCGGCCCAGCTGGGACTGCGGGGGAGCAAGAACGAAATGACGATTCGGACAATAAGAAGAGATTTAAAGACGATAAAGGGCGAGAATGTCTCCTTCACTATCGCAGCAAACGGGCAGCCAGAGCGACGGTACAAGATTACAAATGCTTTCACCAGCCAAGAAATAGGACTATCGCAGTACACCTACCCTGTCACCAAGTTGATGGATAAATATGTGCACCTGCGCCAATTACCTATCCCGCTCATAGACGGCGCTACCCCGACCCTGCTGATAGGCTCCGACCATGCAGAACTCATAGTCCCGATTGACCGGGTCCATACAGGACCCCGAGGCTGTCCTGCAGCAGTCGAGACCCGCCTAGGGTGGACCCTACAAGGCCCCCTCGCTAAATCTCTCAACCGAACAGCAGCCACTAGCTGCCTCCACTCCAGAACGACAGAAGAAGACACCACTCTCCTGCAGCATGTCGAGAGGCTATGGACACTAGAGACAATGCCCTTTAAGAACGAAAAGAAAGACATTCGTTCTAAAGAAGACATTTACGCCATCAACCTACTCGAGCAGGGGACAAAGAGAGTCACAGTCGGCGGAGTGATGAGATACGCAACTCCACTCCTGAGGCGAGAGGGAATGCCCACCTTTCACGCAAAGAAAGACGCCACGGAGCGCTATCTATTGAACACGGAGCGGCGCCTAGCCAAAGACCCCGCTCAAGAGAGTGTGTACCGCGCTGAGATTGAGAAGCTAATCACAGCGGGACACGTAACAAAGATTGACATTAAAGAGGCCGATCAGACGACCGAATCATGGTACGTGCCGCATCACAAGGTCCATCACAACGGCAAGGATCGCATTGTGTTTAACTGCAGCTACCAGATCGGATCCCAAAATCTGAATAAAGAGCTCTTGCCCGGCCCCACACTCGGCCCCTCCCTACTAGGCGTGCTACTGCGCTTCCGCCAGGACAAGGTGGCTATCAGCGGGGATATCAAAGGGATGTTCTTGCAGGTGAGACTAGTAGAGGAGGACAAGCCTCTGCTGCGGTTCCTATGGAGAGAGAGGATCGGAGATGAGAACCCAGCCATCTACCAGTGGGAAGTACTCCCCTTCGGAACCACATGCAGCCCGTGCTGTGCTACATTTGCACTACAGAAACACGTCGCAGAGGACCCAACAGCAGATGAAGAGGTCCAACACAGTGTGAAGAACAGTTTCTACGTGGACAACTGTTTACAAAGCGTTTCGACTCAAGAAGAAGCCGAGGCTCTCCTAATCAACTTACGCGCCTCCCTGATCAAAGGCGGCTTTGATCTCAGGCAGTGGGCCAGCAGTGACCCGCACGTATTGCGCAGCCTCTCCCCCGCGGACAAGGCTGCCAGCAGCGAGACCTGGATGGCGACAATCCCAGGAGAAGCCCAAGAAATGACACTAGGACTAGTCTGGCGCTTCAAAACAGACTCGCTCCACTATAGACACAAACCCTTGGCTCCAGAGCAGGGAAGGTCGACGGCGATACCGACCACCAGACAGAGTGTGTACAGAACACTCGCCAGACAATATGACCCGTTGGGATGTATTCTACCTTACACCACCAGGGCAAAGATGATTGTACGAGCACTATGGGACAAGGACCAGGGCTGGGACGACCCAATACCCGCACACCTTGCCTCAACATGGAGAGAGTGGGAGACGGAACTCCGCTCACTCCCAGGCGTCAATATACGCCGCAGCTACTTCCCATCCACAGTGAGGCCAGAGACATGCGAGATTGATCTACACGTCTTCAGCGACGCCTCCGAAGTAGCCTACGGATCGGTGGCCTACTTGCGTGCCCAAGAGAAGGGAGGAAAGATACACACTGCTTTCATCCTGGCCCGCTCAAGAATAGCCCCACGTAAGCAACAATCTATCCCACGTCTAGAGCTCTGCGCAGCCCTAGCAGGAGCGCATCTAGCCACGTTAATCCAACGTGAACTCACCATTCCGGTGCACAGAACAATCTTGTGGTCAGATTCCACGACAGTACTCACATGGATCAAGTCTGATTCATGCAGATACAAAGTCTTCGTGGGAGTCAGAGTCACCGAGATTCAAGAGTTAACAGAAGCAGCGAGCTGGCGGTATGTGGACACCAAACACAACCCAGCTGACGTCATCACCCGGGGAATGTCTCTGGATGACCTAACCCGTCGCAACATCTACAGTGACGGACCAGAATTCCTCAAGCTCCCGGAAGGAGATTGGCCTACGCCCACCCCGCGGGAAGCAAGTAACGAGGAGGCTGAGAACAAGAAACCTATGTTCTGTGGACTGAGCACAGTCGCCTCCACAGACCCCAACATAGATGACTGCATTACCCTAGAGAGTGCGCAGCAAAGAACATTCCTGCGGCACCACCCAGAGATTCAGTCCACCACTGACATGTCAGCAGCTGACTACGAAGAAGCAGAACTTCTTCTACTACAACGAGCCCAGAGAGACTCGTTCCCCGATGAGCTAGACTGTCTACAGGGAGGAAACCCCGTCCCATCAGACAGCAGACTGATTCACCTGGCACCAGAGAGTGACGCCCATAATCTCATCAGAGTGGGTGGTCGCCTGCGGAGAGCCCCCGATCTACCGGATGATACTAAGTACCCGATCGTCTTGAACAGCCGACACAAGACCACCAGAGCGATACATATCGAGCTCCTTCCGACCATGAGCACAGACTCATTCCTTATGGCCTTCCGAAGATTCACATCACGGAAAGGAAAACCGTCTACATTGTTGTCTGATCACGGGACCAACTTCAAAGGCGGAGAAAGAGAGCTGAGAGAGAGCTTCCAAGCTATGGGCCCAGAACTTAAGACCCACCTCGCTCCATCCCAGATTGACTTCCAGTTTAATCCCCCGAACGCACCCCACTTCGGTGGAACCTGGGAACGAGAAGTACGTTCTATAAAGACAGCCCTGTACGCCGTACTTGGGGCCCAGACTGTGGCGGAGGAAGTCCTAATGACAGTCCTCACGGAGATCGAGGGAGTATTGAACTCAAAGCCCCTCGGTTACGTCTCCAGTGATGTAGCAGATGTCGACCCAGTCACCCCCAACACACTCCTAATGGGGCGGCTGGACCCCGCGCTACCTCAGACAATGTACAGGCCTGAAGAAGCGAACGGCCGAAGAATGTGGAGGTACAGTCAAGTACTGGCTGACAAGTTTTGGAATAGCTTCCTACTCCACTACCTACCGTCTCTACAGACCCGCCAGAAGTGGGTAAAAGAGAGAGACAATTTGACAGAAGGAACAGTCGTCATGATTATTGACCAGTCACTACCCAGAGCTATGTGGCCGGCTGGCCGCGTAAGCAAAGTGATCACCGGTGCCGATGGCAAGGTCCGAGCAGCTGAAGTACTCGTCCAAGGGCGCACTTACACACGTCCCGTGGCGAGGCTCATAGAACTGCCCCGACTCCCAGATACTATCGATGATGACCATGACCCCATGACTTTGTGAGTTGACTGACCCTTACAGCGGACCTTGAGTGGTAGACAGTGCGGTTAATCTGTCTCTGCTTAGCTAATTAGGTGGGACTAATTTGGGGGCGGTTGTTGTGAAGGATCAGATTAAACCGAATATATATATTTATTTATATATATATATTTAATTGTATTTGTATATCGTTTGATATCCCCTGTATATTCCTTGTACAATATGCACTGAATATCCCTTTAGTCTACTAAACAGCCCATAATAGTTTCATTCTACCATTGGACGAGAACCTGGCGCCAGGTTGCCATACCCCTAGGTCCAAGTTCAATCGTGCCGCCCAACATGTCGTGGCAAGCCCCGGTTCCGCGCAGGAATATGTCGGGCGAAATACGAATGGTACTATTTGTTCATAGCGCATATATATATGGCGCAAGTAAAGTAGAACTTTATTTTAGTCCAGTTCTTTACCCTCCAACAGAGTGACAGACGCGAAGCCTCCCCACGACGCACGTGTGGTGTAGTAAGGCCTACTTGGCCTCAGAATAGGCATTGAGATATCGTGTAGATTAATAGTTGAATAGTCATAGTTTGGCACTATACCGTCGAGTTGGACGTATTCTATTAAGCTAATAATAGTCTATTTATGTATGGTGCATCGTTCGGTTAGAGTTCTAAAAGTTATCAGTACCCCCATCGTTCCTGACGTTATCTGGACGCTTAACCAGGCTGGGCAGACCCCTAGTGGTGCTTGCATCCGAGGAGCTCCGGGCCAGGGCGACTGGACCTGTATATTGGATTACTCTACCCGGACGACGGCGAGCCTTCCACGGCTTGGATTATGCTTTGGGTGCTTTGATTATTCCATGGATAAAGGCCAACACTGCGGAGTGTTGGAACTACCCCCCGGAGAGGACTCCAGGTGAGACGGCGCTCTACACCAGTGAGGTCGCCTCACGTCTCTCCGTTGTGGACCGGCAGCTACCGTCCACAGAGGGTCCAGCTGTATTCGTCTGCGGACCGAGGTTCTGTGGGCACCGTGTTCAAGACTTTGAATTCTCCCAAGAAACCGTCGGCCAGATGGGATACCGCCAGCGGCTTCTCTAACCCCCCCCTCCTACTGTCTTACAACCAGCGGGACCCCCCCCCCCCCTTAGTGTATCCAGCTATAATCATTTAAGTACCATCGCTATAGTTTCCTAAATATCCAGGTTGTATACTTACTCCCTGCGTAACCAGAGATTGGACATTCAATGTTGATTTACCTACGAATACTCATTTGCCATACAAGTGCATATTTCAAATCATAAGTGTAAACAAGTGAACGTTGTATATACCTTTTGCTATATTAAACCTTCGATTTGTACATTTGTGTGGATTCGTTTCATCAGGTGGGAAAGTGTTCATCATACTTATATCATGTACTGGATGGCCAGAAGTTAAAGTACAAGAGGTAGTGGTATTAAATACCATATCTAACAATACAGTCAGGGAATTGTACCCCTCAGTTACACCTTGTATATTCTTTGTACATATACACGGAATATCCCTTTACCTAGTACAGACCATAATATTTCGTTCTCCTATTGGACAGCGGTCCCTTAGGCGCCACTGCCATACCCCCAATGTCTAGTTCAAAGTCACCGCCAAAGACATGCCTGGACATGACCGGCTCTGCGCAAGAATACGAGACAGAAATGAGGCTGGTACTAGATTGTTCACCTAACGTATAAATACGGCGCAGGTGAATACAGAAGTATGTTACCCAATAAGTTGAAGCCTCACACCACGATACAACGTGCTGTGAAGTGGGCCCGTTTTGCCCCAAATTAGAGCCTTGAGACCGCGTGCGAATTGATAGCTGAAGTGTCAGAGTTTGACGCTGTACCGTCGAGTTCGACCTATTCTATTATTCAGTAATAGTCTATTTATGTATAGTGTATCGTGCGGCTACCGTTCTACAGTGACCAGCATTACCAACGCTTCCTCGTACCAGCTAGTGTGCTTATCCAGGCTGGGCGGCTTAACCTGGTGCCGTCATCCGAGGAGCCCTAGACGAGGACCGTGTGGATATGTACACTGGATAACCTACCCGACGACTACAGAGCCCTTTTCAGCTGGATTATAATTGCTTTGGTCCTGTAGCTGATGGAGCGGAGAATCGTCTACACCCACAATTGTGTGGGATTTACCCTGTGAGGAGCAACGTTGAGCCTGCCTCTAGGACGCCTGAGGCTGGCTAGCTTTCTTCCATGCGGAGCTGCATACCGGAGAATAGCTGTTGTTCGTCTGCGGATCAAGAGATTATTGCACTGTCTCCTGTACCTGGAGTCTCCTTATTCTTCGTTGACCCAGACTTTCGTTACCGACAAATCCTCTCCCCTGCTGGCCTACAACCGGAGGGACCCTACTAGTATCTCCCGCTGCCCTACTAGTGTACCATAGATATAATTCCTACGATACAGGTGGTATTCATTATCTCCTGCGTAATATTCTAATGGACTTACGCTCTTGACCTATTCATGCACATTCTTCGCCTTACAAGCGCGACTCTAAGTAAAGTAATGTAATATAATCTTATTGCTGCTAATAAATATTCTTCTAAACGAGTACTTGTGTGAAACCGTGTTATTGTGGATGTGTTCATCTCATATACCTGTGTACTGTATGGCCAGTAGTAATGTACATAAGACAGTAGTGGTTTAATGATACCATACTTATTCAATACAGTCAGGGAATTGTACCCCTCAGTTACAATTATTATTATGTAAAACACACATGAAATCCATAAAGCGGAACCCATTGGAGACGCATATTGTTAACAGAACTGAACAGGGCGACAATAATGTGGTCAAGAGGCATGGTTTCTATCTTGAGCCTTAACTGGCGTGGTTTATTATTCACATGGCAGAGCAGTAACACTACAGGTCTTCTCTTACTGAGAGACTGGGGGAAAGAGAAAGAAGGGGAGGAGACATCTCTATATATACTCGCCACCTGGTGGTGTCCATGAGTGGCCCCGTCTAGAGCGCCCTCTAGTGGAAACAGTTATATATGCAGTTAGACAGTTACTAGTGGGGGCGCCCCAGTGGCGAACCACATAGCGCGCTCAGCCGCGACACGGCCGACCCGGGTTCGACTCCCAAACCCGTCGTTATTTGCCGAATGTCTTCCCCCCACTCTGTCTCCCATTCCTCCTCTGTCTCTCCCTACTGGACTGCCTAGTAGAAATAAAGCGATAAAACGCCCAAAAATGTATATTTAAAAAAAAAGACAGTTACTAGTAGAAACAGTTATATATGCAGTTAGACAGTTACTAACAATCCTACCTAGAACCTCTGACTTCAACACTCCCACTTATGTTTGTATTAGCATACTGGGTAACTTCTTCGAAAGACATTTTACAAAGGAAATAATATACTCCAAAAACATCAAAAGAATATGGCAGTCAATATCTACACACCAAACATGGCCTCTGCAAATCTCTTCAATTTCAATTTGGAAGCAGGTTTCGTCATAGCGTCTGCTACCATGTCGTCCATTGGACAATACATCAGTGTCATCCTTTCTTCTCTGATGACAGATCTGATGAAATGGTATTTTATATCGACATGTTTACATCTCTGTCGGCACACAGGGTTTCTAGCAATCGCAATGGTTCCCTGGTTGTCCTCGTAAACAACAGTCTTCTTATATACATAGGTATCTATCCCTTCGAGCAGTTGTTCCAGATAAATACACTCCTGTATGGTCATAGCTAGAGCCATATATTCGGCTTCACAAGTTGATAAAGCCACGGTGGGCTGCTTCTTTGTTTTCCACGAAACCAGTGAGCTATCTGCGTTCAAACTCACACAATATCCTGTGGTACTCCTTCTATCTGTGGTGTCAGCTGCCCAGTCTGCATCACTGTAGGCTTTAAGTCCTAGACCCTCGCTGCTCTTTCTGAAACACAGTTGTCTGTCTGCTGTACCTTTAAGATAACGAAAGACATGTTTTGCTGTGACCCAATGCTCCTCTTGTTATGGTTTGTAACCGACCCCAAACGCAACGGCACAGAGAGAGTTGTTTCAGAGTTAGCCAAAAACAAGGGCGTCTTTATTCTCAGAGTCACAAGATTGAATTAGGTGGAGAACAGAACAAACGGGGAATCTGACATGTGAAGAATGTTTGCGGCTCTGCAGATTCTCCCAGAAGGTGATGGTGAGGAATTTGCTTGTGACATCTGAGCCGCTCTGCAGATCCCCCCAGCATACACTCCAGGTGGAAACGGAGGGGGAGAGAGAAATCCCAGTTAGCTCAGCGCACAACAGAAACAGAGAGGTGACTGATCCAAACAATTATCCAAGTGACTTGATCTTCGGTGTGATACACACAGTTAGCAGAGTCCAGAGAAAAAACAATACGGTAATCCAAGGTGTAAATCCAACAACAAAAAATAGGTGAGAACAGTATAACAAAAACGGGATCTCTTCGGTGTTTCACAAACACACAAAAAACGAGTGATCCAAAAAGAACTGTTTCCAAAAACTCACCAGAGCGCAACGCGTAAAGCGGGCAGATAAACGAGGCATAGCTTCGTACGGGGAATCAGGTTCTCCAACAGGGATACTTCACGAGAGTCCTGGGGAGCAACAGACAGCGACGGGAAGGAAAGGCAGATGCAGGGAATATTCAAAACGATCCAACATCGATATTAGGGGGAACAGAGTATATAAAGCCCTCTGGGGCGCTGATTAGAACACACATCAGGTGCGTGATGGTAATTGATACTTGACTTAGAAGTGTGCGTTCGGCCACGGACCAATCATCACAGAATCCTCACAGAACCCTTTTTTTTTATCCACTTTTTCTCCCATTTTTCTATATTTTCTCCCATCCCAATTTCATATCATCCAATTCAACCCTCCCCTGTCACGAACGCTGTTTCTTGCCTCCCACAAGCCGGCTGCAATGTGGACTAAGTCATACATAGCACAAGTCCCCTCCGGTACTTGAGGTAACAGCAGTCGCATCTTTTCACCTGCGCAGCTCGATCTCTCAGTGTCGAGGAGTAACGCGTGGGAGGCTCACGCTGCCCCCGACACTTCCTGATTCTACTGCGCAGGCGCACCAACCGACTTGTAGGAGTCGCTTGTTCACAACGTTCGATCCCCACCCTTCAGTTTTCCCTCCCCGTAATACGGCCAATGTGTATTACTGCGGACGACCAGCTAAACTGAAAACAATGTGGAGAGCTGGATTCGAACACGCGAATCCTAGCGTCTCCACACTGGTGGCGAGTGCCTTGCCCACTACACCACCTAGCCGCCCGAATCCTCACAGAACCTTAAAGGAACGGAGCGTGGCGGGGAATGCAATTACTCAACAAAGTACCTTAAAGGAACGGAGCGTGTGGCCGGGAACGGACCAATCATCACAGTACTTTAAGAAGCCTGTGGTGGGGAAAGAACCAATCCTCACACCTCTGTGGGGTCAGCGAAATGCTGTGACAGTTTACTCACTACAAAACATAGGTCAGGGCGGGTACATGTTGTTAAATAAATGAGGCTACCCACAGCTTCTCTGTACTACATCTGTCAGTTTCTGAGCATCCTCCTGATAGTCTAGTTTTTGATCACATGGTGTTTCCCTTGATCTACATTCTTGCATGTCGAAACGTTTCAGGATCTTTTCCACATATCTCTTCTGGGATATTTTTACACAATTAGCAGACTGTTCAAAATCCATACCTAGAAAATGCTTTAACCTCCCAAGGTCTTTCATTTTGAATCTGGTGGAGAGCATCTCTTTCACCTGTGCTAGGCTCCTGGTGGCGTGAATATTAAAGGCAACCAACTTGTGTTCAGCTTTTCGTTCAGCGTTTCTCTGATTGGCCACACGGCCACGTGACCGCCCTAGCACACACCCTTATCCGCGCTGTGTGTTGTCAGTAACAGAGAGGGACGCGGCAGACGCGGCAGAGAGTGACCGCGGCCGCGCATGCGCATGAGGCTCCCCAGGTGCTCTGAGAGGTGCTCGAGAGGTGCTCGTTGGTTAAAGCCTCGTTGTGTTTGCGTTGTTGGTTAATGCCCGTTGTTGTTGGTTAATGCCATATCGCTATCGCCGCATCACTTAACGCCATAACTAACTGCCTAACTAACTGCCTAACTAACTGCCTAACTAACTGCCTAACTAACTAACTAACTAACTAACTAACTAACTAACTAACTAACTAACTAACTAACTAACTAACTAACTAACTAACTAACTAACTATTTCGCGATGGACCCTGCCGCCAACGTGCAAGCTTTTGTGCCAGCACAGAGCAATTTGCATGTTTCATTGATTAACGCCATTACCTGCTGTGCTGTAGGCGCAAGCAGAGGTAAGGTACAGTAGGTGTAGGTTACATGTTTCATTGATTAATGCCATTACCTGCTGTGCTGTAGGCGCAAGCAGAGGTACAGTAAGGTACATAATTGTAAGTAGGTGAATTCTACACATCTGACAACGCCATCTGACAATATCATAATGATGTGTTTTCTATATTATATCCACAATCATTCATCTAAAAAATTGTATGGGCGTAAATACATGTTAAGATATTCAAAATCGTCACAGCAGTATAGTTTGTTTATACTTCAGAAGTGATGTACAGTGACGCGTGAATCTGGTATTTTGCGCCATCTGACAATATCATAATGATGTGTTTTCTATATTATATCCACAATCATTCATCTAAAAAATTGTATGGGCGTAAATACATGTTAAGATATTCAAAATCGTCACAGCAGTATAGTTTGTTTATACTTCAGAAGTGATGTACAGTGACGAGTGAATCTGGTAGTTGGTTGTTAAAAACGCGAAACATAATAACGTTACGCTTTCTAGTTCAGTCAGCTAGTTTGTTTATACTTCAGAAGTGATGTACAGTGACGAGTGAATCTGCCTCAACATTATGCTCCGCGCATTTCATAATCAGTCAGCAACCTGCGTCCTCCACTGCTGCCGCTTGCTCCTTGGATTTCATTTGGGACGTGGGACGGCTGCCGCTTGCCTGCCGCGTGGGGGCGGGGGGTCGCGGCCAATCAGAGAAAAGCTGAACACAAGTTGGTTGCCTTTAATATTCACGCCTCCTGGTGTTGTCTGCTGCTATGATCAAATCATCTACCAAAATGACGATGATCACTTTTCCTGACTCGTTTGACTCCCTCGAGTAAACACAGGGGTCTACTGGGTTCTGTAGGAAGTGATCTTTGATAAGGCATGTATGAAGCATCTCGTTCCAATTTCGCCCAGACTGTTTCAGGCCGTAAATGGATTTTTACAGCTTACATACTAGCTTCTCTCCTTTCCTTTTGTAACCCTCAGGTTGTTCCATGTATATCTCCCTATCTATGGGTGCGTGCAGATAGGCTGTTTTCACATCCATCTGATGTAAAATTAGATTGTCCTCAGCCGCTTTTTGCACCACTACCCTTATCTATCTAGGTCGTCCTCGGACGGGCCCTCCATCGGTGCTTCCAGTCATCCCGATCCTCCATGCATCTGGCTAGCTCGCCAGATTATACTGGCTGTGGGGGAGAATGTTTCACCGTAGTCTATCCCCTCCCTCTGACTGTAACCCTTAGCTACAAACCTTGCTTTGTACTTGTCGTGGCCTTCAATACCCTCCTTGATTGAATACACCCATTTTCCTCCCACTGTCTGTCTGCCCTCTGGTAACTTGGTTAGAGTGAAGGTGTGGTTGTCCTCTAGGGACCTCATCTCCTCATCCATTGCTCTCTCCCATTTACTTGATTCAGGGGACACTATGGCCTCCTTAAAGGTCTGGGGTACCCCACTAACTACTCTGTAGCAGTAATCAACGGTGATGGGTGTACTGTCCTCCTTGTCACTCCCTTTCCGAGCATAGTCGGTCAGATACTTTGGGGGTCTGTGTTCCCTTGAGGGGTACCTCCCACTGCTTGTGGCACTTGACGTCACCCTCGGGTGCTCCTCGTCAGCGCCCTCTGGGGGTGGCTGACTGTCTGCCTGCACGACCGTGCTAAGTACACTGGGCTGATGTGTCTCTGTTTCTACACACCTTACTCTGGAGTCCAGCTCTGGCTCCTCTGTCTGTGTCTCGCCCTCACATGTTGTCTTTGTGACAAACTTGACTAGCCTGTGTTTCTGCATTACCCCTTTACCGGGATAATAAACCAGGAAAGCGGGGCTTCCCTTGTCATGCCCTACAAAGAGTCCTTTTTCACATCTGGACTCAAGCTTTCCTCTGTCCTGCAGGTACGCATAACCCCCAGTCACACAGGGGCTCCCCCAAGGCTCAGTCCTTGGCCCCCTGCTCTTCATCTGCTACATTCTCCCTCTTGGTCACATCATCCGTAAATACCACCTCAACTTCCACTGCTACGCTGATGACACCCAAATCTACATCAGTACACAATCCCCCCCACAGCCCACCCCTCAGTCACATCGAATCCTGCATTACCGAACTCCAAACCTGGATGACTCACAACTTCCTCAAATTGAACAGTGACAAGACGGAACTTCTCATTATTGGCACCAAAACCACCCTCACCAGATCCGGACCCATCACACTCACCATCAATGACTCCACCATCACCCCCTCCCCCCTAGTCCGAAACCTTGGTGTCCTCCTTGACCCCACCCTCTCATTTGACCCCCACGTCCGCTCCATCGTAAAAATATCATACTTTCACCTCCGCAACATTGCAAAAATCCGTCACTGCCTCTCCCCCCCTGCTGCTGAATCCCTCATACACGCCTTCATCTCCTCCCGCCTGGACTATTGCAACTCCCCCCTCACTGGCATCACCTCCCGCTCCCTCCATAAACTGCAAATGGTCCAAAACTCAGCCGCCCGCCTCCTCACTAACACCCGGTCCTGTGAACACATCACTCCTGTCCTCCACTCTCTCCACTGGCTCCCGATCAAACACTGCATAAACTTTAAAACACTACTCCTCACCTTCAAAGCCCTCCACAGCCTGGCCCCCCCCTACCTGACTGATCTCCTTCTTCCCTACCGCCCCACCCGTTCCCTCCGGTCCTCCTCCACTGCCTCCCTCACTGTCCCGACATCCAAACTCAAAAACTTTGGTGATCGGGCCTTCTCTCGCACTGCACCCCGACTCTGGAACTCCCTCCCTCAGTCCATCAGAGACTCCCATACACTCTCCACCTTCAAAGCTCGCCTCAAAACCCACCTGTTCTCCCTTGCCTTCAACCCCCCCCCCCCACCCATAACCCCCCCCCCCTCCAACCTGATTGATGTCTGTCTCCTGTCTTTTGTGCCATCATGCTGTCTTCCCTGTTCCCCCCATGGTCTCATCTTCCTTTTGTTTTTGTTTCTTTGTTGCTTCTTTGTTTTTGTTTCTTTGTTTTTACTTTGCTCCCGACTATTGTCAGCGACTTCGGGTCATTGAGAAGCGCTATATAAATTAAATGAATTATTATTATTATTATAACACACTGATCCAAAATCGGTGCATTCTGGCTAGATTACACTTCTTTCCTGTCAGTGCTGTATACGGGGTGGTGCCCGTGTGCTTATTGAAGCACCTGTTTCTGGTGTAAGCGGCTTCTTGCACCGCATAGTGCCATAGACTCTTAGGTAAGTTACTACCTACTAGCTTACACCTAGCCATCTCGAAAAGAGTGCGCCATTCTCTCTCTGCCACTCCGTTCTGGTGTGGGGAATATGGACATGACGTCTCGTGTCTTATCCTGTTCTTCCTCAACAGTGATTGGAACTCTCTGTTTGTGAATTCGGTCCTATTGTCGGACCTCAAACATCTTACTGTACCATAAGGGGCTATGTCCGCCAGGAATTTTTCCGTGGCCTGGAGTGTGTCACTCTTTGCTTTAAGAAAGTAAACAAACACTGCCCCTGTGCACACGTCTGTAAAAGACTGTACATATCTAAAGCCTCCTATGGACTCGTTCCTTACTGGACCGGCAAGATCTGTGTTAACCAACGCAAGTGGTATTTTTACTTTTTCTGTGGGATTTCTGTTTCTCGATTGAGCAAACTTCCCTTTTATGCATACGACACATTCTTTATCAGGTCTACGCTTTTCGCCGTCAATGTGCATGCCCTCTGTCACTGCTTGCAGTTTCAGTAAATCTTTACTGAATTACAATGACCCATAATCTCATGCCATGTCTGAATATCGTGGCTGACGGTTACTTTACACACATCATTGTCATTACACTCTGTTTTCAGGTAATACATTATTTGATACACCTCTATGTCAAATCGCGTACCGTTGGGCTCTACATGAAAATTTTTACCTTCAATGAAGAACACTCTGGCACCGTTCGCAGTAGCAGCTATTACAGAGAATAGTCCTTGTGGGAACGATGGCACATAGAGAGCGTTCTTTAACGTCACTGTACTCCGGCGCCCCCCGCTGTCCGTGAGGCATACCTGTGCTGTGCATCTCCTCTCTTTTTCGCCAACCCGTAGGTGCGCTTTCCGTCTGCCAGCTCCATGCTGTGTCTCTCCGGGCGGAAAGTTCTGTCAAACTGACTCCTGTCGTTGATGACGTGGGACGACGCACCTGTGTCCACGATCAATCCCTTCTTTTGGGCCTGTTGCAGCTGCGTTGGCCTGGTGACGTACGCCGTCTGCGTCCTGGGGATGAAGCCCTTTCGTCCCGCTACTCTCCAGTCATCGTCCTCGATCCGTCTCACGCCATCTTGTCCATGCGCGTGTCGCGAGCCCTGGTCGCGTTTCTTCATGCACGCTCTGCTTGCGTGCCGCGTGGATCTGCAGGGGCCACACCAGACAGTCCTCGTGCAGTTACTTCTCCGATGGCCTTTCTCTCCGCATCGCCAACAGGCCTGCTCCGTCGTGGTCCTGGTTCTCTCTCTTGGCGTCGCTCGGGCCTTTAGCACCCTCTCCCCCTCCTCCTCGGCGGCTGGTTGGGTATCTTCTGAGGCCTCGAAGTTCCTTAACTTAGCCTTGAACTGTCCCAGCGTCATGTCCGTTGAACCGTGTGTTACCAGGAGTGTGAACAGTTTGTACAGCTCCGGTAGTCCTCTCATCATCATTGCCATCATTAGCCCATCTCTTGGTGCTTCTCCGGCCTGTGGAACAGCCTCCCCATCCAGCTGAGGGCACCACAGAGCCTGGACTCTTTTAAAGCAGGCCTGAAAACCTATCTGTTCAAAAAGGCCTTTGACTGTTAGCTTTTTATTTAAATTTTATTGCGCTTTTGTTTTAAAATTGTCTGTTTATACTATGTTTTTAATTAACTATGTTCTATTTTTATCTTATTTTTATTCTGTATTTTATTTTATTTGTTTTACTAATAACTATTTTATTTTTAACTGTTTTAACCATGTAGTGTAGCACTTTGGGATCCCAGCGAACAAAAAGTGCATTACAAATCCAATCATTATTATTATTATTATTATTATTATTATTATTATTATTATTATTATTATTATTATTATTATTATTATTATTATTATTATTATTATTATTATTATTATTATTATTATTATTATTATTATTATTATTATTATTATTATTATTATTATTATTATTATTATTATTATTATTATTATTATTGTTATTGTTATTGTTATTATTATTATTATTATTATTACTCGAGGTAACAGCAGTCGCATCTTTTCACCTGCGCGGCGCAATCTTTCAGCGTCAGGGGTCTGCACTTTGGAGGGGCCCCATCGCTTCCTGATTCTACTGCGCAGGCGCACCAACCGACCTGTAGGAGTCGCTGTCCACAACTCCCGATCCCCACCCATCAGTTTCCCACCCCCTAATACTGCCAATGTGTATTAGTACGGACGACCAGCTAAACTGAAAGAAATGTGGAGCGCTGGGCTCGAACAGGCGAACCCAGTGTCTCCAGTATTCGTGGTGAGCGCCTTGCCCACTGCACCACGTAGCCGCCCGGCTGCTACCTTCTTGACTCTTCTGTGAGGCTTCTTGGCTTTCATGTTGCTCTTTGATGGTGGGCGTAGTTTTAGCTCCTGTTGGCCTAGCGTCTAGCCACGCGGTACTCCCGGTGCTAACCGTCCTAGCCTATACTTTAGCTAAACTTGCTACCCTTATTATTTCGCCCCCGGCGTGATCTGGGCCCATAACCTGTTAACAGAACTCGGCTATAGGGCGACAATAATGTGGTCAAGAGGCATGGTTTTTATCTTGAGCCTTAACTGGCGTGGTTCATTATTCACATGGCAGAGCAGTAACACTACAGGTCTTCTCTTACTGAGAGACTGGGGGAAAGAGAAAGAAGGGGAGGAGACATCTCTATATATACTCACCACCTGGTGGTGTCCATGAGTGGCCCCACCTAGAGCGCCCTCTAGTGGAAACAGTTAAAAATGCAGTTAGACAGTTACTAGTGGAAACAGTTATATATGCAGTTAGACAGTTACTAACAATCCTACCTAGAACCTCTGACTTCAACACATATGATCATCTAAAATGAAAAGATCAATAATAAAGTCTATTTCCTGTAAGTGATTCAACTGCTACTATTTCAAACCCCTTGATTTGAACACCACCGTCTCATCATATGGTGAATTAAGTTGCTCCATGTCATTTCAAATGTTTAGACCTCGAGATTAAATAGGAATATATATTTCTCAGCCTGGACTATTGGTCCCTGGTTCCCGGTCGTCTCCTCCCGCTCCGCGCTGCAGACGCAGACAACAAGGCAGAGCAGTGGTGACGTGGTGCGAGGCGAGAGGGGGCGGAGTCAGAGGGGGCGGAGTCAGACGGAGGCTCGGACACTTTGTACCAAACGGCTCCAGACAGACCCTGCTGCTCAGGCTGGACGCACCAGGAGACACTCTTTACCACCTCTGGCACACATCCTGCTGTTACTGGAACCACACACACACACACACACACACACACACACACACACACACACACACACACACACACACACACACACACACACACACACACACACCTACACACACACACACACACACACACTCACACACACACACACACACACACACACACACCTACACACACACACACACACACACACTCACACACACACTCACACACACACACACACACACACACACAGCTGCATGCACTCTCACACACAGCTGCTTGCACTCACACACACACACGGATGGATGCAGTCACACACACACACACACACACACACACACACACACACACACACACACACACACACACACACACACACACACACACCCACACACACACACAACACACTCACACACACACATATGCATGCACTCACACACACACACACACACACCTACACACACACACACACACACACACACACACACACACACACACACACAGCTGCATGCACTCTCACACACAGCTGCTTGCACTCACACACACACACGGATGGATGCAGTCACACACACACACACACACACACACACACACACACACACACACACACACACACACACACAAACACACTCACACACACACACAGCTGCATGCACTCTCACACACAGCTGCTTGCACTCACACACACACACGGATGGATGCAGTCACACACACACACACACACACACACACACACACACACACACACACACACACACACACACACACACACACACACACACACACACACACACACACACAAACACACTCACACACACACATTATGCATGCACTCACACACACACAGATGCATGCACACACATACACAAAATAGCATACACAAATGCATGCACTCATACACATACTGTATATATACAGACACACAACATCTAGACAGTCTATTTCTCTCTCACATACATGCATGCATAGACGTGTCAATAGCCAATAGGCATATGTACACACACACACACACACACACACACACACACACACACACACACACACACACACACACACACAACCTCTCTCTCTCGCTCTCTCTCTCTCTCTCTCTCTCTCTCTCTCTTCTCTCTCTCTCTCTCTCTCTCTCTCTCTCTCTCTCTCTCTCTCTCTCTCTCTCTCTCTCTCTCTCTCTCTCTCTCTCTCTCTCTCTCTCTCTCTCTCTCTCTCTCTCTCTCTCTCTCTCTCTCACAGACACACAGTCTGCCTGGGAACAGCAGAGGCTGAAGTAGCTCGCACTGCAGTAAAAAAAATTAAGTGCTTTTAGCTCATAAAACATCAATCCCTTTCATAGAAGAGAATGAGAACATATCCGATTCACAGCCAAACTTAAAGTAAAGATTGGGCAAAACCAGGGTTTTATTTGGACAATTTACCATCAGTGGTGTAGCTCTTTCTGTGGAAGTGAGGGCACACATCTACTATTGTCTCACTATGATTATAGAGTGCAGACACTGTGCCTACATTTGATTTACTTTGGTTTGGTTTGGTTGAAAAAAAAGTATTTTCTTGCAAAGAAGTGGCACCCCAACTAAATCACTGTATTCAAAAGGATACTGTATACCAATAGAGACAAATAAAAAAGTCAGAGACAGGCTAGATTGATTTAGACATATTTAACCCTTTGATGTTTGCACGTTTGCACATGTGAGACATAATTCAGAGAACGGCACATTATAATGATGATGTAACTAAGGGGCGTTCTAGAATTCCAAGGCAGAATTCCTAGAGGACATTCAAAAAACACTTCCAGCTGCATGAACGAGTAAAAAAGAAAAGGCTTGCGTTTTTTTATTTATGCACTCACACACACACACGCCGACATTATGGGACATGCGCTTACCGTCTTCTCCAGAGTGAGACGAGAAGATAGATACCAATTTCCTCTCTATGCGTTTAGTAGAAAGCAATTCCGCTGCACGTTAGATGAGCCGCTATATACGCTTCTGCTTCCATGCATCGCTAAGCTAACGTGCAGTCGGAGAGCTCTCAACTGAGAGAGCAGAGAGGAAATTGGTGTCTCTATCTTCTTGTCTCACTCTGGAGAAGACGGTAAGCAAATTTCCCTAGTGGATTTCATTTTTTTATTTTTTTTTATTATATTTTTTACTTCATATCACCGCCACTCATGGGTGTAGAACCAGCCAGCAAGTGTCTTTGAACAGGCTGCGGTCAATGCCGAGCAAAGAGGGAAGTGAAACAGTAAGAGAGGGACATCCTTGAGACGGATTACTTTGATGGAGCGCCCCACCCCCCTCACACAGACAGTACCATCAGTAGGTGAAGTACACGCTGATTACTGCCGACAAGTGACAAGATGACAAGCGGTTATAGAGTTATACTTTTCCCCAACAAAAATGTAGTTCCTTGTAGGTAGTACATTTAGGGGTAAGCATTATAGTAGGTATGATAGGTATTATTACCTATAAAGGGGGTAATCTCTGTCTGTCTGCATGTGTGCAGGTCTGACTGTCCTTCGCATTTCTCAAGCACCGTTCATCCACTCAACTTTGGTTGTATTGCTGAGGACCCAGGGGAGTGCAGTGTCAAGCCGATTGGATGAGCCGTTCTGGAGAACGTTGTGAGCAGTCATCCCACAGGTCTCTGCAAGCAGCCATCCCACATGTCTCCACAACGCTGCAAGCAGCCATCCCACAGGTCTCCACAACGCTGCAAGCAGCCATCCCACAGGTCTCCACAACGCTGCAAGCAGCCATCCCACAGGTCTCCACAACGCTGCAAGCAGCCATACCACAGGTTTCTGCAAGCAGCCATACCACAGGTCTCCACAACGCTGCAAGCAGCCATTCCACAGGTCTCTGCAAGCAGCCATACCACAGGTCTCCACAACGCTGCAAGCAGCCATTCCACAGGTCTCTGCAAGCAGCCATACCACAGGTCTCCACAACGCTGCAAGCAGCCATTCCACAGGTCTCTGCAAGCAGCCATACCACAGGTCTCCACAACGCTGCAAGCAGCCATACCACAGGTCTCCACAACGCTGCAAGCAGCCATACCACAGGTCTCCACAACGCTGCAAGCAGCCATTCCACAGGTCTCTGCAAGCAGCCATACCACAGGTCTCTACAACGCTGCAAGCAGCCATACCACGGATACTAATCAGCCCGCTCTAAGCGGGGATTGCACTGGAAGATATAACAACATTTCTACTGTATTCTACGTGCCTCTGGTGAGTCTTATCATACAGGAATGCATCTTCACAGGCATCAAATAGGTGATATCAAAGTAACTCTTTGCCCTTCCCTGTATCGTGTGCAGGTACGTACGTGCTTCTCTCTGCATGCTCAGCAACACTTTCTGACTTCACTTTGAATGCCCTTAGGCTTCGCGGAGTGAAGGTAAATGTCCTCACCAGTCTAAACCCTAATATTTCTAAATGTCAAAGTATGCTGGTAAATGTCAAATAACTTGAGTGGCAGTACACAGGGAATAAAAAAATAAAGAAACCACAGTGTGTACTTTACTACTTAACTGGTGATTGTGTGTCATAATAAAATCAATCAGTGCTGACTAGGGCCCTGGGCATAATCTGAAGAGACACTACTTAGGACCAGAAGTAACTACCTTATACTGAAGCGTTCTCTATGGGCCGCCCTGCAGCGAGTCTGATGTACACAGCGAACAGGTCTATGGGCCGCCCTGCACCGAGTCTGATGTACACAGCGAACAGGTCTATGGGCCGCCCTGCACCGAGTCTGATGTACACAGCGAACAGGTCTATGGGCCGCCCTGCACCGAGTCTGATGTACACAGCGAACAGGTCTATGGGCCGCCCTGCACCGAGTCTGATGTACACAGAGAACAGGTCTATGGGCCGCCCTGCACCCAGTCTGATGTACACAGCGAACAGGTCTATGGGCCGCCCTGCACCGAGTCTGATGTACACAGCCAACAGGTCTATGGGCCGCCCTGCACCGAGTCTGATGTACACAGCGAACAGGTCTATGGGCCGCCCTGCACCGAGTCTGATGTACACAGCCAACAGGTCTATGGGCCGCCCTGCAGCGAGTCTGATGTACACAGCGAACAGGTCTATGGGCCGCCCTGCAGCGAGTCTGATGTACACAGCGAACAGGTCTATGGGCCGCCCTGCAGCGAGTCTGATGTACACAGCCAACAGGTCTATGGGCCGCCCTGCACCGAGTCTGATGTACACAGCGAACAGGTCTATGGGCCGCCTTGCACCGAGTCTGATGTACACAGCGAACAGGTCTATGGGCCGCCCTGCACCATGTCTGATGTACACAGAGAACAGGTCTATGGGCCGCCCTGCACCATGTCTGATGTACACAGAGAACAGGTCTATGGGCCGCCCTGCACCCAGTCTGATGTACACAGAGAACAGGTCTATATGGGCCGCCCTGCACCCAGTCTGATGTACACAGAGAACAGGTCTATGGGCCGCCCTGCCCTGCAGCCTCCAGGACGCGTGAATATTTTAGGCAACCAACTTGTGTTCAGCGTTTCTCTGATTGGCCACTACGCCCATGTGACCGTGGCAGCGCGAGAGAGCTGCAGTGCGGAAATAGGCTGCATTCTATTGGCATTCTCTGCGACAAACTCTAACCTTAACCAACTCCGAAACAGCGCCTAAACTTAACCCTTCTAACCTTAACCAACTCCGAAACAATGCCTAACCTTAACCCTAACCTTAACCAACTCCAAAACAATGCCTAAACTTAACCGGCGAAAGAATGCATGTAAAAAAAAAGAAAAAAAAGAAGAAGAAATTGAAGGGAATCAAACTTGTCACCAACGTACCGCAGGATCCACAGCAAGGCGGCGAACCAGTTGAGCTAGTCATCAATGTTAAAAGAGGGGGAATTACCGCTGCATAATGCTGCCACGGCAGAGCTCCACGGCAGAGCTGGCAGCTCCGCTCTGCCGCTGCCGCGTCGACGCGGGGGCGTGGCTAGACGCAAGTTGGTTGCCTTTAAAATTCACGCCTCCACGACAGATGGGATTCTAAAACGGCAAGTCACTTTGTAAAAAAATATTTGGACAATAAGGGGACGAAGGACATGAGAGAGAACAGATTTATGTGTGGGCGTTCCCACAGGCCACCCCACCCTCAGGCTCGGTGTGACACGGAGCACGCAGAACCGTAGGGTTTTCCCTACCAGGGTGAAGTCGAAGAAGGCTTTGCATCGGTTTCACGGGAGGGTATTAGATGGTCTATAATCACGTCTAAATGCTGTTTCACCGATTAAATTACATAGAGGCCCTATATAAAAATGTATGCGATATGCAAGACCATAAAAAACACAAAACCACGTGGCTCCCTTGAAGAAGAAGAAAAAAAGTTATATAACGGTTACATTTTGAGAATTTGGCCAGCGGCGCTGTGCAGCTCAACGTGCCCAGCTCCCACACAGCCCACCGCTTCAGCAGAGCCACACGCCATCAAATACAGCCCTGGTTTCCATTTCATAGGGTCTCTACGCCTGGGGAGGTTTCAGGGGCCATGCAGTACAGCGGGTGACCTCATCTCCCCTCCCACTTGCCCTTGAGTAGCCTATCATCGCAGTCAGGTAATGAAACCATGCATCTCCTAAACACAAGAACTCTAAATGGTGAAACGTACTGCACACTGCAGCATTTATGCCAAGGCTCGTACTGACTGAAGCGCACCCCCCATTGACTTTACATTAGTTTTGTGGCTAACTAGCCAGAGCCGTGTGCATCCAATGTGAAGAACAGCATGGATTCTTAACGAGGATAACGAGGATCGACAACATCACTAAGTAGGAAATAGGGACAGCGGGTCCACAGTTCTTGTGTTCTAGTGGACCGGCATGCATTTCTTTTACCTTTACAGAATGTGAAGTTTTACGGATTCAGAAACTTGGATCTATGGATTCTTAAACATCCTCAGCACGTAGAGGGCCACGTACGTTTTCACTTCTAGTATAAAAAAAAGTTAAAAGTACTGGGGGTTATGAGGTTTTTACTCCATTATGTGTTTACGCCTTGTTGTGTCTACGTGTCCCTGGAACCAGCAAGCAGCGCGTTTCATGCTGCGGCCCTGAGGCGAGACCTCGGTTTACAAGACTCCCTCTGATGGGGGCCATGTGTCTGTCTGCCTGGCTCTGTTTGAACCTGTGTGTGTACCTCTCTCTCTGTGTGTGTGTGTGTGTGTGTGTGTGTGTGTGTGTGTGTGTGTGTGTGTGTGTGTGTGTGTGTGTGTGTGTGTGTGTGTGTGTGTGTGTGTGTGTGTGTGTGTGTGTGTGTGTGTGTGTGTGTGTGTGTACTTGTATACTACAGGGGACACTGACCTGTTTACACACTCACACAATGGGTACCAAAAACATTATGGAGACAAATTTGGGTGTCCCCATAACACAAATTAGGTTATGGTTAGGGATAAGGTTAGGGTTATGGTTAGGTTATGGTTAGGGATAAGGTTAGGGTTATGTTATGGTTAGGTTATCGTTAGGGATAAGGTTAGGGTTATCAAATCAAATTTATTTGTAAGGCCCGACAACACATGTTAATGTCCCCATGGGCCGGACACGTCTTCTTTAAACAAGTCAAGAAGAAACATAACAATAAGTCAAGAACAAAACAAGAACACCATAAGGTCCAACAAATGTAAAATAAATGCAAATAAATGAATGAATGCAAGCACTCCCAGACATACCCCACGCGAAGGTAAGGAAAAACTCACTAAAACCTAACAATAGTTAGGTTATGGTTATGGTTAGGTTATGGTTAGGGATACGGTTATGGTTATGGTTAGGTTATGGTTAGGGATAAGGTTAGGGTTAGTTACAGTATGCATGTAAGTCTATGTAATGTCCCCATATTTCACATAAACAAACGTGTGTGCGTGTGTACACATTTCATGTTTCATCTCTCCGTCTCGCCGGCTATGCATGTGTACAGTATGCGTTTCTACGCACCGATACACCGTACGATATGATTCCTCGGCGTGTCCACATGCAGCAGTGTATCTCTCTCCACAGGTGAGCGCTGCGGACAACATCCTGCTGGTAGGAGAAGAGGCAGAGAGGAGGACGTCTAAACAACCCAAACACCGGCAGCGTGATCTACGCCCCCCCTCCTATCTGATCCCCCGGGTCTCCTCCATCCACCCTATCGGAAGGATCCGCTCCCATCTCGGAGCGGAACGCGGAGGAAATCAGGACCGCGTGTGGCTCGCCAAAACAACGCAGAGGACACCGGTGACAACGAATTCCACAACAAATTCCACGCGGCCCGGGCGGCGGGAGTTGAAAGCCAGGCGCTGGAGCGACTGTGAACAGCTGCAATAACATCTGCCTCATAACGGAGAGATAGGCGGCTGTTCTGCTCACTTTGCGGAAGTCATTCCTATCACACACATGTTGCATGACCATGTTACAAATCACACAGCTGGCTGGTTGTGGAAGTAGAAACTTGTTTTCCTCCATTTTCCTTAGAAAGAAAACAAATATACAATATATATTCTTGGTATAGCGGTCTGTGATGTCACCCGTGGCGCAGGCGCCCCAGGTTCGAATCTCCCTCGGGGCATCAAGTTTAACACACAACACAGAGATGGCAATATGAGACCGGTTACCATAGGCGGCGCGTATATAAGGCTAGGGGAGGCTATGCCTACCCAGAATATTATGCTCGGAATCTTGAAATGTATATAATATATGCGCAGGCTGCTGACTATTGTGTGTGTCTTGTGCTGCAGCCGGCTGGCCGAGGTGTCAACGACGAAGGTGTCAATCGGTGGCAGCGTTTAACATTCCAGGTACAGGCAGTAACCAATCACGCATTGGCTCAGGTTAAATAATGTAGCCAATCACATCATTCACATGATCATCCTGATCCCGCAGGCAGAGTAAACTAAGGCCCCGTTTAGACGGAAACGCTAGCAGGTGAATCCGCAAAAATATTTTTTCGGATGTGCCTTTCGTTTATACGGAAACGGCGTTTTTACGGGGTGAAACCGCAAAAAAGTGAGACTACCTTCCAGGGTGGAATTCCTAGAAACGCAAAAGCTTTGCGCTCTCGTCTAAACTGTCAAAACGTATAAATCTGTTAAAACGATGACGAAAGGGTTGTCACGGCTCTGGTCGCACGTACTGCTTACGTCACAGGTAGCAGGTATGCGCCAGTAGCCGAGACGTAAACAAAGCAAGTATGTCTGACGGAGATCACCTGAAGGCTACATTGGCAGTACTTTTAACCCTTCCACTGCCGCACGACAGAAGGTTAACCCTTTACTATCACACAACCGGCTGTCGTGTGGCAGTGAAAGGGTTAAATACACAAGAATCTGTCCCGCGGCGTGAGTGGACCCACTGTCTGTGAGTGACTCTGCTTTGGTCCAATCACATTCCCCATCCACAGTCTGCGAATCAGAGGCAGAGTAGGGCGGGTCTTCACAGCACGTCATGTGACATATGCGCCAATCGTGTGACAGCGGGGCTCCGTCGTTACAGCGTCGTCTGCACGGAGAATTCCACCCCAAAACGCTCGTCTAAACGTAAAATTAAAAGTGAGACCGTAAGACGACTTTTGCGGTTTCTGTTCACAAAACGCTCGTCTAAACGTAGCCTAAAGCAAACATCTGTGTTCTGAATTTCAGCCCGCCGATCGCTTTGTAGCGAACACCAGCACACTATTTTGAGTCAAATTTCAAAAAGCTAAATGGATATATACGGTATTTTTCCAAGGCATAAACAAAGTAATTTAGAAGCTGCACCGGGCTGGCCCTGGGCATAACTACCGATCACCTGAGGCTGTATGTTGTTTTATCTTGGCAAACAAGGGCTTGCTCTAAGAGGACATGATGAGAGTCCGAGTTCATCAAATCGTGGAAACTTTTTAGAGCTACTGTATGTCCATTGTTTTCAAAGCATGATGAGATCTAAATTACGAAAAACTTTCACTTCATTGCAACTTGTGATTTAAGTTGTGAACGGTCTTTCTCACCAAGACGAAACGTTGCATTTATCTGCATTAAGGTAAGACAATGGTTAATATATTATTGGATGCCTTCATTTGAACACTTAATTTGCACTATATATAAATGAGTGGGGCTCGCTGTAGTATAGCCTAGTAGTGTGTGTGTGTATATGAAATCAGAACCTGGACAGTTTGCGTGCAACCAAAAATAAAAGGTCAAATTTTTCACGCTGCGCGCTGGGGCGTTCCCTTTACAGCCTACCTAGACCTAAAGCCCACGCGCCGCCTATGCCGGTTACATATATATACAGTATGTTTGTATATATATATTATGTATTTATATATACAAGATACTTTAATGCCACACAACTATGGTTGGTGGTAATTGTTTGCGGTACAGCATGTTAATTAAGCACTGGGACATCAACATGAAACATCAAACGCCCCCCATCCCACCTCCCACTCCCCACAATAAATACATAAATACATACAGGACAGTCACATATAACAAGTGTCGGATGTTATATATATATATATGAATATATATATAAAGAATACTTCTTACTGTCTTATACTATCATGCACTCTTCCTACTATACTAATGATGTCTTTACTACTATGCACTCAACACAGCAGCACCCAAGTTTCAGCACTGTTTGATGAACATTGTTACTCAACTGTAAGAGTTGTACCCTTCCTGATGACTTGTCGTACAGAACTTGCAAGTCGCTTTGGATAAAAGAGTCAATAAATGACAAAATTTAAATGTAAATGTAAATGAATCTCTAGGCCCATATGCTAGGGAGAGCCCAAGAGCAATAGATAGAAGTCACTGTTTGAACAGCCAGCAGTCAAGTTCTTTATTTGTCAAATACATTACAGGGGGCATTGCAGGTAATAACATTTGTGTGTTTCGAGCTCAGACTCAACAGTGCACAATTAAGAAACGTCAATGAATACAAGAATGGTAACAATATGTAGTAGTAGTAGTAACATCAAATAAAATATAAGAAGAGGTAAGATAAAATAGTAAATGATTTACAGAAAGTGTCTTGCGTGTTAGTATATGTGAATGATAAGGTGCAGTGCAGGGTGTGTGTGTGTCCAATACCAACAAGTAGTAGTAGTACGATAAATTAAATTAAATATCAAAATGAGGTAAGATCAAATAAAATAGTAATTTTATCAACTGGTGTGTATTTACAATAGCGTGGTTGAGGGTATACACAAGTATGTGGAGAATATTCACCTCTTCATAATAAGAGTAGAGCTCTTGAAGAAATATATAAAAACCATGCCATTCAAAGGATATGTATCAGGGCAAATGAAGCAATAGAATCTGCAGATATAGAATATGTGTATAGCATGGAGACATATACCAACCCTCAGAGAATTTACCGGAGGGGAAATCTAAAGGGGAAATGAAGTTACGCACGGTTTAATGTATGACGTGCGTATGAGTCCAAATCAATTCCCACGTTCCCCAAAGTGGGATGAAGAAGTTAAGCGGAGCTGAGCTGAGCTGAGAGAGAGAGAGGGCGAGAGAGAGAGAGAGAGAGAGAGAGAGAGAGAGAGAGAGAGAGAGAGAGAGAGAGAGAGAGAGAGAGAGATGTAGAGCCTGCTGTAGAGAATCAGAACACATACAGAGTCACAGGCCTCAACGTGTGTTTGCTCTCATGGCTCCATGTGCACATTTCCTGTCCTGGCTGATACTGCATGTCCTGGTGAGGTGTGTTTAGCCTGTTTAGCCTGGCATGATCTCTACAGCAGTGGTTCTCAAACTACGGGTCGCGACCCAAATTGGGGTCGCGGGTAGGTGACAGTGGGGTCGTGCATTGGAAAGTAAAAGAATAATAATAAAGTAAAACAAATACATGTTCTGGCAACATATTTTGGCTAAATATGCCTAGTTTTATAAGAGAGAGAGAGAGAGAGAGAGAGAGAGAGAGAGAGAGAGAGAGAGAGAGAGAGAGAGAGAGAGAGAGAGAGAGAGAGAGAGAGAGAGAGAGAGAGAGAGAGAGAGAGAGAGAGAGAGAGAGAGAGAGAGAGAGAGAGAGAGAGACTACCTGGTACTGGTCAGAGAGAGAGACAGACACACACACTACCTGTTACTGGTCAGAGAGGGAGAGAAAGGTGGGGAGAGAGACAGAGAAAGAGAGACAGCGAAAAGGGGAGTTACTTAGAGAGAGAGACACACACACACTTCCTGCTACTGGTCAGAGAGAGAGAGAGAGAGAGAGAGAGATAGAGAGAGATGGGTGGGGAGAGAGACAGAAAGAGAGAGAGACAG